>NW_027143468.1:0-59750 GCF_026170545.1 Melanerpes formicivorus | reverse complement strand
GGCAGTCAAAATGATCCTTAGAATTCTTCCCTACCTTATTCCTGTGCTGAGATACAGGCTGCTCCAACCTGCTGTAAAATGCTTGATTTCGAGAGTGAGCGAAACTAATGAAAACATTGTTGGGGTAAAACCTAAAGGGAAAGACCTAGCACCAAATCCAATTTGCCATCTGATCTAACTTCTGGAGGCAGTCAAAATGAGCCTTAGAATTCTTCCCTACCTTATTCCTGTGCTGAGATACAGGCTGCTCCAACCTGCTGTAAAATGCTTGATTTCGAGAGTGAGCGAAACTAATGAAAACATTGTTGGGGTAAAACCTAAAGGGAAAGACCTAGCACCAAATCCTATTTGCCATCTGATCTAACTTCTGGAGGCAGTCAAAATGAGCCTTAGAATTCTTCCCTACCTTATTCCTGTGCTGAGATACAGGCTGCTCCAACCTGCTGTAAAATGCTTGATTTCGAGAGTGAGCGAAACTAATGAAAACATTGTTGGGGTAAAACCTAAAGGGAAAGACCTAGCACCAAATCCAATTTGCCATCTGATCTAACTTCTGGAGGCAGTCAAAATGAGCCTTAGAATTCTTCCCTACCTTATTCCTGTGCTGAGATACAGGCTGCTCCAACCTGCTGTAAAATGCTTGATTTCGAGAGTGAGCGAAACTAATGAAAACATTGTTGGGGTAAAACCTAAAGGGAAAGACCTAGCACCAAATCCAATTTGCCATCTGATCTAACTTCTGGAGGCAGTCAAAATGAGCCTTAGAATTCTTCCCTACCTTATTCCTGTGCTGAGATACAGGCTGCTCCAACCTGCTGTAAAATGCTTGATTTCGAGAGTGAGCGAAACTAATGAAAACATTGTTGGGGTAAAACCTAAAGGGAAAGACCTAGCACCAAATCCAATTTGCCATCTGATCTAACTTCTGGAGGCAGTCAAAATGATCCTTAGAATTCTTCCCTACCTTATTCCTGTGCTGAGATACAGGCTGCTCCAACCTGCTGTAAAATGCTTGATTTCGAGAGTGAGCGAAACTAATGAAAACATTGTTGGGGTAAAACCTAAAGGGAAAGACCTAGCACCAAATCCAATTTGCCATCTGATCTAACTTCTGGAGGCAGTCAAAATGATCCTTAGAATTCTTCCCTACCTTATTCCTGTGCTGAGATACAGGCTGCTCCAACCTGCTGTAAAATGCTTGATTTCGAGAGTGAGCGAAACTAATGAAAACATTGTTGGGGTAAAACCTAAAGGGAAAGACCTAGCACCAAATCCAATTTGCCATCTGATCTAACTTCTGGAGGCAGTCAAAATGAGCCTTAGAATTCTTCCCTACCTTATTCCTGTGCTGAGATACAGGCTGCTCCAACCTGCTGTAAAATGCTTGATTTCGAGAGTGAGCGAAACTAATGAAAACATTGTTGGGGTAAAACCTAAAGGGAAAGACCTAGCACCAAATCCAATTTGCCATCTGATCTAACTTCTGGAGGCAGTCAAAATGAGCCTTAGAATTCTTCCCTACCTTATTCCTGTGCTGAGATACAGGCTGCTCCAACCTGCTGTAAAATGCTTGATTTCGAGAGTGAGCGAAACTAATGAAAACATTGTTGGGGTAAAACCTAAAGGGAAAGACCTAGCACCAAATCCAATTTGCCATCTGATCTAACTTCTGGAGGCAGTCAAAATGATCCTTAGAATTCTTCCCTACCTTATTCCTGTGCTGAGATACAGGCTGCTCCAACCTGCTGTAAAATGCTTGATTTCGAGAGTGAGCGAAACTAATGAAAACATTGTTGGGGTAAAACCTAAAGGGAAAGACCTAGCACCAAATCCAATTTGCCATCTGATCTAACTTCTGGAGGCAGTCAAAATGAGCATTTGAATTCTTCCCTACCTTATTCCTGTGCTGAGATACAGGCTGCTCCAACCTGCTGTAAAATGCTTGATTTCGAGAGTGAGCGAAACTAATGAAAACATTGTTGGGGTAAAACCTAAAGGGAAAGACCTAGCACCAAATCCAATTTGCCATCTGATCTAACTTCTGGAGGCAGTCAAAATGATCCTTAGAATTCTTCCCTACCTTATTCCTGTGCTGAGATACAGGCTGCTCCAACCTGCTGTAAAATGCTTGATTTCGAGAGTGAGCGAAACTAATGAAAACATTGTTGGGGTAAAACCTAAAGGGAAAGACCTAGCACCAAATCCAATTTGCCATCTGATCTAACTTCTGGAGGCAGTCAAAATGAGCCTTAGAATTCTTCCCTACCTTATTCCTGTGCTGAGATACAGGCTGCTCCAACCTGCTGTAAAATGCTTGATTTCGAGAGTGAGCGAAACTAATGAAAACATTGTTGGGGTAAAACCTAAAGGGAAAGACCTAGCACCAAATCCAATTTGCCATCTGATCTAACTTCTGGAGGCAGTCAAAATGAGCCTTAGAATTCTTCCCTACCTTATTCCTGTGCTGAGATACAGGCTGCTCCAACCTGCTGTAAAATGCTTGATTTCGAGAGTGAGCGAAACTAATGAAAACATTGTTGGGGTAAAACCTAAAGGGAAAGACCTAGCACCAAATCCAATTTGCCATCTGATCTAACTTCTGGAGGCAGTCAAAATGAGCCTTAGAATTCTTCCCTACCTTATTCCTGTGCTGAGATACAGGCTGCTCCAACCTGCTGTAAAATGCTTGATTTCGAGAGTGAGCGAAACTAATGAAAACATTGTTGGGGTAAAACCTAAAGGGAAAGACCTAGCACCAAATCCAATTTGCCATCTGATCTAACTTCTGGAGGCAGTCAAAATGAGCCTTAGAATTCTTCCCTACCTTATTCCTGTGCTGAGATACAGGCTGCTCCAACCTGCTGTAAAATGCTTGATTTCGAGAGTGAGCGAAACTAATGAAAACATTGTTGGGGTAAGACCTAAAGGGAAAGACCTAGCACCAAATCCAATTTGCCATCTGATCTAACTTCTGGAGGCAGTCAAAATGAGCATTTGAATTCTTCCCTACCTTATTCCTGTGCTGAGATACAGGCTGCTCCAACCTGCTGTAAAATGCTTGATTTCGAGAGTGAGCGAAACTAATGAAAACATTGTTGGGGTAAAACCTAAAGGGAAAGACCTAGCACCAAATCCAATTTGCCATCTGATCTAACTTCTGGAGGCAGTCAAAATGAGCCTTAGAATTCTTCCCTACCTTATTCCTGTGCTGAGATACAGGCTGCTCCAACCTGCTGTAAAATGCTTGATTTCGAGAGTGAGCGAAACTAATGAAAACATTGTTGGGGTAAAACCTAAAGGGAAAGACCTAGCACCAAATCCAATTTGCCATCTGATCTAACTTCTGGAGGCAGTCAAAATGAGCCTTAGAATTCTTCCCTACCTTATTCCTGTGCTGAGATACAGGCTGCTCCAACCTGCTGTAAAATGCTTGATTTCGAGAGTGAGCGAAACTAATGAAAACATTGTTGGGGTAAAACCTAAAGGGAAAGACCTAGCACCAAATCCAATTTGCCATCTGATCTAACTTCTGGAGGCAGTCAAAATGAGCCTTTGAATTCTTCCCTACCTTATTCCTGTGCTGAGATACAGGCTGCTCCAACCTGCTGTAAAATGCTTGATTTCGAGAGTGAGCGAAACTAATGAAAACATTGTTGGGGTAAAACCTAAAGGGAAAGACCTAGCACCAAATCCAATTTGCCATCTGATCTAACTTCTGGAGGCAGTCAAAATGAGCCTTAGAATTCTTCCCTACCTTATTCCTGTGCTGAGATACAGGCTGCTCCAACCTGCTGTAAAATGCTTGATTTCGAGAGTGAGCGAAACTAATGAAAACATTGTTGGGGTAAAACCTAAAGGGAAAGACCTAGCACCAAATCCAATTTGCCATCTGATCTAACTTCTGGAGGCAGTCAAAATGAGCATTTGAATTCTTCCCTACCTTATTCCTGTGCTGAGATACAGGCTGCTCCAACCTGCTGTAAAATGCTTGATTTCGAGAGTGAGCGAAACTAATGAAAACATTGTTGGGGTAAAACCTAAAGGGAAAGACCTAGCACCAAATCCAATTTGCCATCTGATCTAACTTCTGGAAGCAGTCAAAATGAGGCTTAGAATTCTTCCCTACCTTATTCCTGTGCTGAGATACAAGCTGCTCCAACCTGCTGTAAAATGCTTGATTTCGAGAGTGAGCGAAACTAATGAAAACATTGTTGGGGTAAAACCTAAAGGGAAAGACCTAGCACCAAATCCAATTTGCCATCTGATCTAACTTCTGGAGGCAGTCAAAATGATCCTTAGAATTCTTCCCTACCTTATTCCTGTGCTGAGATACAGGCTGCTCCAACCTGCTGTAAAATGCTTGATTTCGAGAGTGAGCGAAACTAATGAAAACATTGTTGGGGTAAAACCTAAAGGGAAAGACCTAGCACCAAATCCAATTTGCCATCTGATCTAACTTCTGGAGGCAGTCAAAATGAGCCTTAGAATTCTTCCCTACCTTATTCCTGTGCTGAGATACAGGCTGCTCCAACCTGCTGTAAAATGCTTGATTTCGAGAGTGAGCGAAACTAATGAAAACATTGTTGGGGTAAAACCTAAAGGGAAAGACCTAGCACCAAATCCAATTTGCCATCTGATCTAACTTCTGGAAGCAGTCAAAATGAGGCTTAGAATTCTTCCCTACCTTATTCCTGTGCTGAGATACAGGCTGCTCCAACCTGCTGTAAAATGCTTGATTTCGAGAGTGAGCGAAACTAATGAAAACATTGTTGGGGTAAAACCTAAAGGGAAAGACCTAGCACCAAATCCAATTTGCCATCTGATCTAACTTCTGGAGGCAGTCAAAATGATCCTTAGAATTCTTCCCTACCTTATTCCTGTGCTGAGATACAGGCTGCTCCAACCTGCTGTAAAATGCTTGATTTCGAGAGTGAGCGAAACTAATGAAAACATTGTTGGGGTAAAACCTAAAGGGAAAGACCTAGCACCAAATCCAATTTGCCATCTGATCTAACTTCTGGAGGCAGTCAAAATGATCCTTAGAATTCTTCCCTACCTTATTCCTGTGCTGAGATACAGGCTGCTCCAACCTGCTGTAAAATGCTTGATTTCGAGAGTGAGCGAAACTAATGAAAACATTGTTGGGGTAAAACCTAAAGGGAAAGACCTAGCACCAAATCCAATTTGCCATCTGATCTAACTTCTGGAGGCAGTCAAAATGAGCATTTGAATTCTTCCCTACCTTATTCCTGTGCTGAGATACAGGCTGCTCCAACCTGCTGTAAAATGCTTGATTTCGAGAGTGAGCGAAACTAATGAAAACATTGTTGGGGTAAAACCTAAAGGGAAAGACCTAGCACCAAATCCAATTTGCCATCTGATCTAACTTCTGGAGGCAGTCAAAATGAGCCTTAGAATTCTTCCCTACCTTATTCCTGTGCTGAGATACAGGCTGCTCCAACCTGCTGTAAAATGCTTGATTTCGAGAGTGAGCGAAACTAATGAAAACATTGTTGGGGTAAAACCTAAAGGGAAAGACCTAGCACCAAATCCAATTTGCCATCTGATCTAACTTCTGGAGGCAGTCAAAATGAGCCTTAGAATTCTTCCCTACCTTATTCCTGTGCTGAGATACAGGCTGCTCCAACCTGCTGTAAAATGCTTGATTTCGAGAGTGAGCGAAACTAATGAAAACATTGTTGGGGTAAGACCTAAAGGGAAAGACCTAGCACCAAATCCAATTTGCCATCTGATCTAACTTCTGGAGGCAGTCAAAATGAGCCTTAGAATTCTTCCCTACCTTATTCCTGTGCTGAGATACAGGCTGCTCCAACCTGCTGTAAAATGCTTGATTTCGAGAGTGAGCGAAACTAATGAAAACATTGTTGGGGTAAAACCTAAAGGGAAAGACCTAGCACCAAATCCAATTTGCCATCTGATCTAACTTCTGGAGGCAGTCAAAATGATCCTTAGAATTCTTCCCTACCTTATTCCTGTGCTGAGATACAGGCTGCTCCAACCTGCTGTAAAATGCTTGATTTCGAGAGTGAGCGAAACTAATGAAAACATTGTTGGGGTAAAACCTAAAGGGAAAGACCTAGCACCAAATCCAATTTGCCATCTGATCTAACTTCTGGAGGCAGTCAAAATGAGCCTTAGAATTCTTCCCTACCTTATTCCTGTGCTGAGATACAGGCTGCTCCAACCTGCTGTAAAATGCTTGATTTCGAGAGTGAGCGAAACTAATGAAAACATTGTTGGGGTAAAACCTAAAGGGAAAGACCTAGCACCAAATCCAATTTGCCATCTGATCTAACTTCTGGAGGCAGTCAAAATGATCCTTAGAATTCTTCCCTACCTTATTCCTGTGCTGAGATACAGGCTGCTCCAACCTGCTGTAAAATGCTTGATTTCGAGAGTGAGCGAAACTAATGAAAACATTGTTGGGGTAAAACCTAAAGGGAAAGACCTAGCACCAAATCCAATTTGCCATCTGATCTAACTTCTGGAGGCAGTCAAAATGAGCATTTGAATTCTTCCCTACCTTATTCCTGTGCTGAGATACAGGCTGCTCCAACCTGCTGTAAAATGCTTGATTTCGAGAGTGAGCGAAACTAATGAAAACATTGTTGGGGTAAAACCTAAAGGGAAAGACCTAGCACCAAATCCAATTTGCCATCTGATCTAACTTCTGGAGGCAGTCAAAATGATCCTTAGAATTCTTCCCTACCTTATTCCTGTGCTGAGATACAGGCTG
The DNA here is from genome assembly GCF_026170545.1 of Melanerpes formicivorus. NCBI lineage: Eukaryota > Metazoa > Chordata > Aves > Piciformes > Picidae > Melanerpes > Melanerpes formicivorus. The sequence goes on along the minus strand of NW_027143468.1, from coordinate 52,993 downwards.
CTCCAACCTGCTGTAAAATGCTTGATTTCGAGAGTGAGCGAAACTAATGAAAACATTGTTGGGGTAAAACCTAAAGGGAAAGACCTAGCACCAAATCCAATTTGCCATCTGATCTAACTTCTGGAGGCAGTCAAAATGAGCCTTAGAATTCTTCCCTACCTTATTCCTGTGCTGAGATACAGGCTGCTCCAACCTGCTGTAAAATGCTTGATTTCGAGAGTGAGCGAAACTAATGAAAACATTGTTGGGGTAAAACCTAAAGGGAAAGACCTAGCACCAAATCCAATTTGCCATCTGATCTAACTTCTGGAAGCAGTCAAAATGAGGCTTAGAATTCTTCCCTACCTTATTCCTGTGCTGAGATACAGGCTGCTCCAACCTGCTGTAAAATGCTTGATTTCGAGAGTGAGCGAAACTAATGAAAACATTGTTGGGGTAAAACCTAAAGGGAAAGACCTAGCACCAAATCCAATTTGCCATCTGATCTAACTTCTGGAGGCAGTCAAAATGAGCCTTAGAATTCTTCCCTACCTTATTCCTGTGCTGAGATACAGGCTGCTCCAACCTGCTGTAAAATGCTTGATTTCGAGAGTGAGCGAAACTAATGAAAACATTGTTGGGGTAAAACCTAAAGGGAAAGACCTAGCACCAAATCCAATTTGCCATCTGATCTAACTTCTGGAGGCAGTCAAAATGAGCCTTAGAATTCTTCCCTACCTTATTCCTGTGCTGAGATACAGGCTGCTCCAACCTGCTGTAAAATGCTTGATTTCGAGAGTGAGCGAAACTAATGAAAACATTGTTGGGGTAAAACCTAAAGGGAAAGACCTAGCACCAAATCCAATTTGCCATCTGATCTAACTTCTGGAGGCAGTCAAAATGATCCTTAGAATTCTTCCCTACCTTATTCCTGTGCTGAGATACAGGCTGCTCCAACCTGCTGTAAAATGCTTGATTTCGAGAGTGAGCGAAACTAATGAAAACATTGTTGGGGTAAAACCTAAAGGGAAAGACCTAGCACCAAATCCAATTTGCCATCTGATCTAACTTCTGGAGGCAGTCAAAATGATCCTTAGAATTCTTCCCTACCTTATTCCTGTGCTGAGATACAGGCTGCTCCAACCTGCTGTAAAATGCTTGATTTCGAGAGTGAGCGAAACTAATGAAAACATTGTTGGGGTAAAACCTAAAGGGAAAGACCTAGCACCAAATCCAATTTGCCATCTGATCTAACTTCTGGAGGCAGTCAAAATGAGCCTTAGAATTCTTCCCTACCTTATTCCTGTGCTGAGATACAGGCTGCTCCAACCTGCTGTAAAATGCTTGATTTCGAGAGTGAGCGAAACTAATGAAAACATTGTTGGGGTGAGACCTAAAGGGAAAGACCTAGCACCAAATCCAATTTGCCATCTGATCTAACTTCTGGAGGCAGTCAAAATGAGCATTTGAATTCTTCCCTACCTTATTCCTGTGCTGAGATACAGGCTGCTCCAACCTGCTGTAAAATGCTTGATTTCGAGAGTGAGCGAAACTAATGAAAACATTGTTGGGGTAAAACCTAAAGGGAAAGACCTAGCACCAAATCCAATTTGCCATCTGATCTAACTTCTGGAGGCAGTCAAAATGAGCCTTAGAATTCTTCCCTACCTTATTCCTGTGCTGAGATACAGGCTGCTCCAACCTGCTGTAAAATGCTTGATTTCGAGAGTGAGCGAAACTAATGAAAACATTGTTGGGGTAAAACCTAAAGGGAAAGACCTAGCACCAAATCCAATTTGCCATCTGATCTAACTTCTGGAGGCAGTCAAAATGAGCCTTAGAATTCTTCCCTACCTTATTCCTGTGCTGAGATACAGGCTGCTCCAACCTGCTGTAAAATGCTTGATTTCGAGAGTGAGCGAAACTAATGAAAACATTGTTGGGGTAAAACCTAAAGGGAAAGACCTAGCACCAAATCCAATTTGCCATCTGATCTAACTTCTGGAGGCAGTCAAAATGAGCCTTAGAATTCTTCCCTACCTTATTCCTGTGCTGAGATACAGGCTGCTCCAACCTGCTGTAAAATGCTTGATTTCGAGAGTGAGCGAAACTAATGAAAACATTGTTGGGGTAAAACCTAAAGGGAAAGACCTAGCACCAAATCCAATTTGCCATCTGATCTAACTTCTGGAGGCAGTCAAAATGATCCTTAGAATTCTTCCCTACCTTATTCCTGTGCTGAGATACAGGCTGCTCCAACCTGCTGTAAAATGCTTGATTTCGAGAGTGAGCGAAACTAATGAAAACATTGTTGGGGTAAAACCTAAAGGGAAAGACCTAGCACCAAATCCAATTTGCCATCTGATCTAACTTCTGGAGGCAGTCAAAATGAGCCTTAGAATTCTTCCCTACCTTATTCCTGTGCTGAGATACAGGCTGCTCCAACCTGCTGTAAAATGCTTGATTTCGAGAGTGAGCGAAACTAATGAAAACATTGTTGGGGTAAAACCTAAAGGGAAAGACCTAGCACCAAATCCAATTTGCCATCTGATCTAACTTCTGGAGGCAGTCAAAATGAGCCTTAGAATTCTTCCCTACCTTATTCCTGTGCTGAGATACAGGCTGCTCCAACCTGCTGTAAAATGCTTGATTTCGAGAGTGAGCGAAACTAATGAAAACATTGTTGGGGTAAAACCTAAAGGGAAAGACCTAGCACCAAATCCAATTTGCCATCTGATCTAACTTCTGGAGGCAGTCAAAATGATCCTTAGAATTCTTCCCTACCTTATTCCTGTGCTGAGATACAGGCTGCTCCAACCTGCTGTAAAATGCTTGATTTCGAGAGTGAGCGAAACTAATGAAAACATTGTTGGGGTAAAACCTAAAGGGAAAGACCTAGCACCAAATCCAATTTGCCATCTGATCTAACTTCTGGAGGCAGTCAAAATGATCCTTAGAATTCTTCCCTACCTTATTCCTGTGCTGAGATACAGGCTGCTCCAACCTGCTGTAAAATGCTTGATTTCGAGAGTGAGCGAAACTAATGAAAACATTGTTGGGGTAAAACCTAAAGGGAAAGACCTAGCACCAAATCCAATTTGCCATCTGATCTAACTTCTGGAGGCAGTCAAAATGAGCCTTAGAATTCTTCCCTACCTTATTCCTGTGCTGAGATACAGGCTGCTCCAACCTGCTGTAAAATGCTTGATTTCGAGAGTGAGCGAAACTAATGAAAACATTGTTGGGGTAAAACCTAAAGGGAAAGACCTAGCACCAAATCCAATTTGCCATCTGATCTAACTTCTGGAGGCAGTCAAAATGAGCCTTAGAATTCTTCCCTACCTTATTCCTGTGCTGAGATACAGGCTGCTCCAACCTGCTGTAAAATGCTTGATTTCGAGAGTGAGCGAAACTAATGAAAACATTGTTGGGGTAAAACCTAAAGGGAAAGACCTAGCACCAAATCCAATTTGCCATCTGATCTAACTTCTGGAGGCAGTCAAAATGATCCTTAGAATTCTTCCCTACCTTATTCCTGTGCTGAGATACAGGCTGCTCCAACCTGCTGTAAAATGCTTGATTTCGAGAGTGAGCGAAACTAATGAAAACATTGTTGGGGTAAAACCTAAAGGGAAAGACCTAGCACCAAATCCAATTTGCCATCTGATCTAACTTCTGGAGGCAGTCAAAATGAGCATTTGAATTCTTCCCTACCTTATTCCTGTGCTGAGATACAGGCTGCTCCAACCTGCTGTAAAATGCTTGATTTCGAGAGTGAGCGAAACTAATGAAAACATTGTTGGGGTAAAACCTAAAGGGAAAGACCTAGCACCAAATCCAATTTGCCATCTGATCTAACTTCTGGAGGCAGTCAAAATGAGCCTTAGAATTCTTCCCTACCTTATTCCTGTGCTGAGATACAGGCTGCTCCAACCTGCTGTAAAATGCTTGATTTCGAGAGTGAGCGAAACTAATGAAAACATTGTTGGGGTAAAACCTAAAGGGAAAGACCTAGCACCAAATCCAATTTGCCATCTGATCTAACTTCTGGAGGCAGTCAAAATGAGCCTTAGAATTCTTCCCTACCTTATTCCTGTGCTGAGATACAGGCTGCTCCAACCTGCTGTAAAATGCTTGATTTCGAGAGTGAGCGAAACTAATGAAAACATTGTTGGGGTAAAACCTAAAGGGAAAGACCTAGCACCAAATCCAATTTGCCATCTGATCTAACTTCTGGAGGCAGTCAAAATGAGCCTTAGAATTCTTCCCTACCTTATTCCTGTGCTGAGATACAGGCTGCTCCAACCTGCTGTAAAATGCTTGATTTCGAGAGTGAGCGAAACTAATGAAAACATTGTTGGGGTAAAACCTAAAGGGAAAGACCTAGCACCAAATCCAATTTGCCATCTGATCTAACTTCTGGAGGCAGTCAAAATGAGCCTTAGAATTCTTCCCTACCTTATTCCTGTGCTGAGATACAGGCTGCTCCAACCTGCTGTAAAATGCTTGATTTCGAGAGTGAGCGAAACTAATGAAAACATTGTTGGGGTAAAACCTAAAGGGAAAGACCTAGCACCAAATCCAATTTGCCATCTGATCTAACTTCTGGAGGCAGTCAAAATGAGCCTTTGAATTCTTCCCTACCTTATTCCTGTGCTGAGATACAGGCTGCTCCAACCTGCTGTAAAATGCTTGATTTCGAGAGTGAGCGAAACTAATGAAAACATTGTTGGGGTAAAACCTAAAGGGAAAGACCTAGCACCAAATCCAATTTGCCATCTGATCTAACTTCTGGAGGCAGTCAAAATGAGCCTTAGAATTCTTCCCTACCTTATTCCTGTGCTGAGATACAGGCTGCTCCAACCTGCTGTAAAATGCTTGATTTCGAGAGTGAGCGAAACTAATGAAAACATTGTTGGGGTAAAACCTAAAGGGAAAGACCTAGCACCAAATCCAATTTGCCATCTGATCTAACTTCTGGAGGCAGTCAAAATGAGCATTTGAATTCTTCCCTACCTTATTCCTGTGCTGAGATACAGGCTGCTCCAACCTGCTGTAAAATGCTTGATTTCGAGAGTGAGCGAAACTAATGAAAACATTGTTGGGGTAAAACCTAAAGGGAAAGACCTAGCACCAAATCCAATTTGCCATCTGATCTAACTTCTGGAGGAAGTCAAAATGATCCTTAGAATTCTTCCCTACCTTATTCCTGTGCTGAGATACAGGCTGCTCCAACCTGCTGTAAAATGCTTGATTTCGAGAGTGAGCGAAACTAATGAAAACATTGTTGGGGTAAAACCTAAAGGGAAAGACCTAGCACCAAATCCAATTTGCCATCTGATCTAACTTCTGGAAGCAGTCAAAATGAGGCTTAGAATTCTTCCCTACCTTATTCCTGTGCTGAGATACAGGCTGCTCCAACCTGCTGTAAAATGCTTGATTTCGAGAGTGAGCGAAACTAATGAAAACATTGTTGGGGTAAAACCTAAAGGGAAAGACCTAGCACCAAATCCAATTTGCCATCTGATCTAACTTCTGGAGGCAGTCAAAATGATCCTTAGAATTCTTCCCTACCTTATTCCTGTGCTGAGATACAGGCTGCTCCAACCTGCTGTAAAATGCTTGATTTCGAGAGTGAGCGAAACTAATGAAAACATTGTTGGGGTAAAACCTAAAGGGAAAGACCTAGCACCAAATCCAATTTGCCATCTGATCTAACTTCTGGAGGCAGTCAAAATGATCCTTAGAATTCTTCCCTACCTTATTCCTGTGCTGAGATACAGGCTGCTCCAACCTGCTGTAAAATGCTTGATTTCGAGAGTGAGCGAAACTAATGAAAACATTGTTGGGGTAAAACCTAAAGGGAAAGACCTAGCACCAAATCCAATTTGCCATCTGATCTAACTTCTGGAAGCAGTCAAAATGAGGCTTAGAATTCTTCCCTACCTTATTCCTGTGCTGAGATACAGGCTGCTCCAACCTGCTGTAAAATGCTTGATTTCGAGAGTGAGCGAAACTAATGAAAACATTGTTGGGGTAAAACCTAAAGGGAAAGACCTAGCACCAAATCCAATTTGCCATCTGATCTAACTTCTGGAAGCAGTCAAAATGAGGCTTAGAATTCTTCCCTACCTTATTCCTGTGCTGAGATACAGGCTGCTCCAACCTGCTGTAAAATGCTTGATTTCGAGAGTGAGCGAAACTAATGAAAACATTGTTGGGGTAAAACCTAAAGGGAAAGACCTAGCACCAAATCCAATTTGCCATCTGATCTAACTTCTGGAGGCAGTCAAAATGATCCTTAGAATTCTTCCCTACCTTATTCCTGTGCTGAGATACAGGCTGCTCCAACCTGCTGTAAAATGCTTGATTTCGAGAGTGAGCGAAACTAATGAAAACATTGTTGGGGTAAAACCTAAAGGGAAAGACCTAGCACCAAATCCAATTTGCCATCTGATCTAACTTCTGGAGGCAGTCAAAATGATCCTTAGAATTCTTCCCTACCTTATTCCTGTGCTGAGATACAGGCTGCTCCAACCTGCTGTAAAATGCTTGATTTCGAGAGTGAGCGAAACTAATGAAAACATTGTTGGGGTAAAACCTAAAGGGAAAGACCTAGCACCAAATCCAATTTGCCATCTGATCTAACTTCTGGAAGCAGTCAAAATGAGGCTTAGAATTCTTCCCTACCTTATTCCTGTGCTGAGATACAGGCTGCTCCAACCTGCTGTAAAATGCTTGATTTCGAGAGTGAGCGAAACTAATGAAAACATTGTTGGGGTAAAACCTAAAGGGAAAGACCTAGCACCAAATCCAATTTGCCATCTGATCTAACTTCTGGAAGCAGTCAAAATGAGGCTTAGAATTCTTCCCTACCTTATTCCTGTGCTGAGATACAGGCTGCTCCAACCTGCTGTAAAATGCTTGATTTCGAGAGTGAGCGAAACTAATGAAAACATTGTTGGGGTAAAACCTAAAGGGAAAGACCTAGCACCAAATCCAATTTGCCATCTGATCTAACTTCTGGAGGCAGTCCAAAATGAGCCTTAGAATTCTTCCCTACCTTATTCCTGTGCTGAGATACAGGCTGCTCCAACCTGCTGTAAAATGCTTGATTTCGAGAGTGAGCGAAACTAATGAAAACATTGTTGGGGTAAAACCTAAAGGGAAAGACCTAGCACCAAATCCAATTTGCCATCTGATCTAACTTCTGGAGGCAGTCAAAATGAGCCTTAGAATTCTTCCCTACCTTATTCCTGTGCTGAGATACAGGCTGCTCCAACCTGCTGTAAAATGCTTGATTTCGAGAGTGAGCGAAACTAATGAAAACATTGTTGGGGTAAAACCTAAAGGGAAAGACCTAGCACCAAATCCAATTTGCCATCTGATCTAACTTCTGGAGGCAGTCAAAATGAGCCTTAGAATTCTTCCCTACCTTATTCCTGTGCTGAGATACAGGCTGCTCCAACCTGCTGTAAAATGCTTGATTTCGAGAGTGAGCGAAACTAATGAAAACATTGTTGGGGTAAAACCTAAAGGGAAAGACCTAGCACCAAATCCAATTTGCCATCTGATCTAACTTCTGGAGGCAGTCAAAATGATCCTTAGAATTCTTCCCTACCTTATTCCTGTGCTGAGATACAGGCTGCTCCAACCTGCTGTAAAATGCTTGATTTCGAGAGTGAGCGAAACTAATGAAAACATTGTTGGGGTAAAACCTAAAGGGAAAGACCTAGCACCAAATCCAATTTGCCATCTGATCTAACTTCTGGAAGCAGTCAAAATGAGGCTTAGAATTCTTCCCTACCTTATTCCTGTGCTGAGATACAGGCTGCTCCAACCTGCTGTAAAATGCTTGATTTCGAGAGTGAGCGAAACTAATGAAAACATTGTTGGGGTAAAACCTAAAGGGAAAGACCTAGCACCAAATCCAATTTGCCATCTGATCTAACTTCTGGAAGCAGTCAAAATGAGGCTTAGAATTCTTCCCTACCTTATTCCTGTGCTGAGATACAGGCTGCTCCAACCTGCTGTAAAATGCTTGATTTCGAGAGTGAGCGAAACTAATGAAAACATTGTTGGGGTAAAACCTAAAGGGAAAGACCTAGCACCAAATCCAATTTGCCATCTGATCTAACTTCTGGAGGCAGTCAAAATGAGCCTTAGAATTCTTCCCTACCTTATTCCTGTGCTGAGATACAGGCTGCTCCAACCTGCTGTAAAATGCTTGATTTCGAGAGTGAGCGAAACTAATGAAAACATTGTTGGGGTAAAACCTAAAGGGAAAGACCTAGCACCAAATCCAATTTGCCATCTGATCTAACTTCTGGAGGCAGTCAAAATGAGCCTTAGAATTCTTCCCTACCTTATTCCTGTGCTGAGATACAGGCTGCTCCAACCTGCTGTAAAATGCTTGATTTCGAGAGTGAGCGAAACTAATGAAAACATTGTTGGGGTAAAACCTAAAGGGAAAGACCTAGCACCAAATCCAATTTGCCATCTGATCTAACTTCTGGAGGCAGTCAAAATGAGCCTTAGAATTCTTCCCTACCTTATTCCTGTGCTGAGATACAGGCTGCTCCAACCTGCTGTAAAATGCTTGATTTCGAGAGTGAGCGAAACTAATGAAAACATTGTTGGGGTAAAACCTAAAGGGAAAGACCTAGCACCAAATCCAATTTGCCATCTGATCTAACTTCTGGAGGCAGTCAAAATGATCCTTAGAATTCTTCCCTACCTTATTCCTGTGCTGAGATACAGGCTGCTCCAACCTGCTGTAAAATGCTTGATTTCGAGAGTGAGCGAAACTAATGAAAACATTGTTGGGGTAAAACCTAAAGGGAAAGACCTAGCACCAAATCCAATTTGCCATCTGATCTAACTTCTGGAGGCAGTCAAAATGAGCATTTGAATTCTTCCCTACCTTATTCCTGTGCTGAGATACAGGCTGCTCCAACCTGCTGTAAAATGCTTGATTTCGAGAGTGAGCGAAACTAATGAAAACATTGTTGGGGTAAAACCTAAAGGGAAAGACCTAGCACCAAATCCAATTTGCCATCTGATCTAACTTCTGGAGGCAGTCAAAATGAGCCTTAGAATTCTTCCCTACCTTATTCCTGTGCTGAGATACAGGCTGCTCCAACCTGCTGTAAAATGCTTGATTTCGAGAGTGAGCGAAACTAATGAAAACATTGTTGGGGTAAAACCTAAAGGGAAAGACCTAGCACCAAATCCAATTTGCCATCTGATCTAACTTCTGGAGGCAGTCAAAATGATCCTTAGAATTCTTCCCTACCTTATTCCTGTGCTGAGATACAGGCTGCTCCAACCTGCTGTAAAATGCTTGATTTCGAGAGTGAGCGAAACTAATGAAAACATTGTTGGGGTAAAACCTAAAGGGAAAGACCTAGCACCAAATCCAATTTGCCATCTGATCTAACTTCTGGAGGCAGTCAAAATGAGCCTTAGAATTCTTCCCTACCTTATTCCTGTGCTGAGATACAGGCTGCTCCAACCTGCTGTAAAATGCTTGATTTCGAGAGTGAGCGAAACTAATGAAAACATTGTTGGGGTAAGACCTAAAGGGAAAGACCTAGCACCAAATCCAATTTGCCATCTGATCTAACTTCTGGAGGCAGTCAAAATGAGCCTTAGAATTCTTCCCTACCTTATTCCTGTGCTGAGATACAGGCTGCTCCAACCTGCTGTAAAATGCTTGATTTCGAGAGTGAGCGAAACTAATGAAAACATTGTTGGGGTAAAACCTAAAGGGAAAGACCTAGCACCAAATCCAATTTGCCATCTGATCTAACTTCTGGAGGCAGTCAAAATGATCCTTAGAATTCTTCCCTACCTTATTCCTGTGCTGAGATACAGGCTGCTCCAACCTGCTGTAAAATGCTTGATTTCGAGAGTGAGCGAAACTAATGAAAACATTGTTGGGGTAAAACCTAAAGGGAAAGACCTAGCACCAAATCCAATTTGCCATCTGATCTAACTTCTGGAGGCAGTCAAAATGATCCTTAGAATTCTTCCCTACCTTATTCCTGTGCTGAGATACAGGCTGCTCCAACCTGCTGTAAAATGCTTGATTTCGAGAGTGAGCGAAACTAATGAAAACATTGTTGGGGTAAAACCTAAAGGGAAAGACCTAGCACCAAATCCAATTTGCCATCTGATCTAACTTCTGGAGGCAGTCAAAATGATCCTTAGAATTCTTCCCTACCTTATTCCTGTGCTGAGATACAGGCTGCTCCAACCTGCTGTAAAATGCTTGATTTCGAGAGTGAGCGAAACTAATGAAAACATTGTTGGGGTAAAACCTAAAGGGAAAGACCTAGCACCAAATCCAATTTGCCATCTGATCTAACTTCTGGAGGCAGTCAAAATGAGCATTTGAATTCTTCCCTACCTTATTCCTGTGCTGAGATACAGGCTGCTCCAACCTGCTGTAAAATGCTTGATTTCGAGAGTGAGCGAAACTAATGAAAACATTGTTGGGGTAAAACCTAAAGGGAAAGACCTAGCACCAAATCCAATTTGCCATCTGATCTAACTTCTGGAGGCAGTCAAAATGATCCTTAGAATTCTTCCCTACCTTATTCCTGTGCTGAGATACAGGCTGCTCCAACCTGCTGTAAAATGCTTGATTTCGAGAGTGAGCGAAACTAATGAAAACATTGTTGGGGTAAAACCTAAAGGGAAAGACCTAGCACCAAATCCAATTTGCCATCTGATCTAACTTCTGGAGGCAGTCAAAATGAGCCTTAGAATTCTTCCCTACCTTATTCCTGTGCTGAGATACAGGCTGCTCCAACCTGCTGTAAAATGCTTGATTTCGAGAGTGAGCGAAACTAATGAAAACATTGTTGGGGTAAAACCTAAAGGGAAAGACCTAGCACCAAATCCAATTTGCCATCTGATCTAACTTCTGGAAGCAGTCAAAATGAGGCTTAGAATTCTTCCCTACCTTATTCCTGTGCTGAGATACAGGCTGCTCCAACCTGCTGTAAAATGCTTGATTTCGAGAGTGAGCGAAACTAATGAAAACATTGTTGGGGTAAAACCTAAAGGGAAAGACCTAGCACCAAATCCAATTTGCCATCTGATCTAACTTCTGGAGGCAGTCAAAATGAGCCTTAGAATTCTTCCCTACCTTATTCCTGTGCTGAGATACAGGCTGCTCCAACCTGCTGTAAAATGCTTGATTTCGAGAGTGAGCGAAACTAATGAAAACATTGTTGGGGTAAAACCTAAAGGGAAAGACCTAGCACCAAATCCAATTTGCCATCTGATCTAACTTCTGGAGGCAGTCAAAATGAGCCTTAGAATTCTTCCCTACCTTATTCCTGTGCTGAGATACAGGCTGCTCCAACCTGCTGTAAAATGCTTGATTTCGAGAGTGAGCGAAACTAATGAAAACATTGTTGGGGTAAAACCTAAAGGGAAAGACCTAGCACCAAATCCAATTTGCCATCTGATCTAACTTCTGGAGGCAGTCAAAATGATCCTTAGAATTCTTCCCTACCTTATTCCTGTGCTGAGATACAGGCTGCTCCAACCTGCTGTAAAATGCTTGATTTCGAGAGTGAGCGAAACTAATGAAAACATTGTTGGGGTAAAACCTAAAGGGAAAGACCTAGCACCAAATCCAATTTGCCATCTGATCTAACTTCTGGAGGCAGTCAAAATGAGCCTTAGAATTCTTCCCTACCTTATTCCTGTGCTGAGATACAGGCTGCTCCAACCTGCTGTAAAATGCTTGATTTCGAGAGTGAGCGAAACTAATGAAAACATTGTTGGGGTAAAACCTAAAGGGAAAGACCTAGCACCAAATCCAATTTGCCATCTGATCTAACTTCTGGAGGCAGTCAAAATGAGCCTTAGAATTCTTCCCTACCTTATTCCTGTGCTGAGATACAGGCTGCTCCAACCTGCTGTAAAATGCTTGATTTCGAGAGTGAGCGAAACTAATGAAAACATTGTTGGGGTGAGACCTAAAGGGAAAGACCTAGCACCAAATCCAATTTGCCATCTGATCTAACTTCTGGAGGCAGTCAAAATGAGCATTTGAATTCTTCCCTACCTTATTCCTGTGCTGAGATACAGGCTGCTCCAACCTGCTGTAAAATGCTTGATTTCGAGAGTGAGCGAAACTAATGAAAACATTGTTGGGGTAAAACCTAAAGGGAAAGACCTAGCACCAAATCCAATTTGCCATCTGATCTAACTTCTGGAGGCAGTCAAAATGAGCCTTAGAATTCTTCCCTACCTTATTCCTGTGCTGAGATACAGGCTGCTCCAACCTGCTGTAAAATGCTTGATTTCGAGAGTGAGCGAAACTAATGAAAACATTGTTGGGGTAAAACCTAAAGGGAAAGACCTAGCACCAAATCCTATTTGCCATCTGATCTAACTTCTGGAGGCAGTCAAAATGAGCCTTAGAATTCTTCCCTACCTTATTCCTGTGCTGAGATACAGGCTGCTCCAACCTGCTGTAAAATGCTTGATTTCGAGAGTGAGCGAAACTAATGAAAACATTGTTGGGGTAAAACCTAAAGGGAAAGACCTAGCACCAAATCCAATTTGCCATCTGATCTAACTTCTGGAGGCAGTCAAAATGAGCCTTAGAATTCTTCCCTACCTTATTCCTGTGCTGAGATACAGGCTGCTCCAACCTGCTGTAAAATGCTTGATTTCGAGAGTGAGCGAAACTAATGAAAACATTGTTGGGGTAAAACCTAAAGGGAAAGACCTAGCACCAAATCCAATTTGCCATCTGATCTAACTTCTGGAGGCAGTCAAAATAAGCCTTTGAATTCTTCCCTACCTTATTCCTGTGCTGAGATACAGGCTGCTCCAACCTGCTGTAAAATGCTTGATTTCGAGAGTGAGCGAAACTAATGAAAACATTGTTGGGGTGAGACCTAAAGGGAAAGACCTAGCACCAAATCCAATTTGCCATCTGATCTAACTTCTGGAGGCAGTCAAAATGAGCATTTGAATTCTTCCCTACCTTATTCCTGTGCTGAGATACAGGCTGCTCCAACCTGCTGTAAAATGCTTGATTTCGAGAGTGAGCGAAACTAATGAAAACATTGTTGGGGTAAAACCTAAAGGGAAAGACCTAGCACCAAATCCAATTTGCCATCTGATCTAACTTCTGGAGGCAGTCAAAATGAGGCTTAGAATTCTTCCCTACCTTATTCCTGTGCTGAGATACAGGCTGCTCCAACCTGCTGTAAAATGCTTGATTTCGAGAGTGAGCGAAACTAATGAAAACATTGTTGGGGTAAAACCTAAAGGGAAAGACCTAGCACCAAATCCAATTTGCCATCTGATCTAACTTCTGGAGGCAGTCAAAATGAGCCTTAGAATTCTTCCCTACCTTATTCCTGTGCTGAGATACAGGCTGCTCCAACCTGCTGTAAAATGCTTGATTTCGAGAGTGAGCGAAACTAATGAAAACATTGTTGGGGTAAAACCTAAAGGGAAAGACCTAGCACCAAATCCAATTTGCCATCTGATCTAACTTCTGGAGGCAGTCAAAATGAGCCTTAGAATTCTTCCCTACCTTATTCCTGTGCTGAGATACAGGCTGCTCCAACCTGCTGTAAAATGCTTGATTTCGAGAGTGAGCGAAACTAATGAAAACATTGTTGGGGTAAAACCTAAAGGGAAAGACCTAGCACCAAATCCAATTTGCCATCTGATCTAACTTCTGGAGGCAGTCAAAATGATCCTTAGAATTCTTCCCTACCTTATTCCTGTGCTGAGATACAGGCTGCTCCAACCTGCTGTAAAATGCTTGATTTCGAGAGTGAGCGAAACTAATGAAAACATTGTTGGGGTAAAACCTAAAGGGAAAGACCTAGCACCAAATCCAATTTGCCATCTGATCTAACTTCTGGAGGCAGTCAAAATGAGCCTTAGAATTCTTCCCTACCTTATTCCTGTGCTGAGATACAGGCTGCTCCAACCTGCTGTAAAATGCTTGATTTCGAGAGTGAGCGAAACTAATGAAAACATTGTTGGGGTAAAACCTAAAGGGAAAGACCTAGCACCAAATCCAATTTGCCATCTGATCTAACTTCTGGAGGCAGTCAAAATGAGCCTTAGAATTCTTCCCTACCTTATTCCTGTGCTGAGATACAGGCTGCTCCAACCTGCTGTAAAATGCTTGATTTCGAGAGTGAGCGAAACTAATGAAAACATTGTTGGGGTGAGACCTAAAGGGAAAGACCTAGCACCAAATCCAATTTGCCATCTGATCTAACTTCTGGAGGCAGTCAAAATGAGCATTTGAATTCTTCCCTACCTTATTCCTGTGCTGAGATACAGGCTGCTCCAACCTGCTGTAAAATGCTTGATTTCGAGAGTGAGCGAAACTAATGAAAACATTGTTGGGGTAAAACCTAAAGGGAAAGACCTAGCACCAAATCCAATTTGCCATCTGATCTAACTTCTGGAGGCAGTCAAAATGAGCCTTAGAATTCTTCCCTACCTTATTCCTGTGCTGAGATACAGGCTGCTCCAACCTGCTGTAAAATGCTTGATTTCGAGAGTGAGCGAAACTAATGAAAACATTGTTGGGGTAAAACCTAAAGGGAAAGACCTAGCACCAAATCCTATTTGCCATCTGATCTAACTTCTGGAGGCAGTCAAAATGAGCCTTAGAATTCTTCCCTACCTTATTCCTGTGCTGAGATACAGGCTGCTCCAACCTGCTGTAAAATGCTTGATTTCGAGAGTGAGCGAAACTAATGAAAACATTGTTGGGGTAAAACCTAAAGGGAAAGACCTAGCACCAAATCCAATTTGCCATCTGATCTAACTTCTGGAGGCAGTCAAAATGAGCCTTAGAATTCTTCCCTACCTTATTCCTGTGCTGAGATACAGGCTGCTCCAACCTGCTGTAAAATGCTTGATTTCGAGAGTGAGCGAAACTAATGAAAACATTGTTGGGGTAAAACCTAAAGGGAAAGACCTAGCACCAAATCCAATTTGCCATCTGATCTAACTTCTGGAGGCAGTCAAAATAAGCCTTTGAATTCTTCCCTACCTTATTCCTGTGCTGAGATACAGGCTGCTCCAACCTGCTGTAAAATGCTTGATTTCGAGAGTGAGCGAAACTAATGAAAACATTGTTGGGGTGAGACCTAAAGGGAAAGACCTAGCACCAAATCCAATTTGCCATCTGATCTAACTTCTGGAGGCAGTCAAAATGAGCATTTGAATTCTTCCCTACCTTATTCCTGTGCTGAGATACAGGCTGCTCCAACCTGCTGTAAAATGCTTGATTTCGAGAGTGAGCGAAACTAATGAAAACATTGTTGGGGTAAAACCTAAAGGGAAAGACCTAGCACCAAATCCAATTTGCCATCTGATCTAACTTCTGGAGGCAGTCAAAATGAGCCTTAGAATTCTTCCCTACCTTATTCCTGTGCTGAGATACAGGCTGCTCCAACCTGCTGTAAAATGCTTGATTTCGAGAGTGAGCGAAACTAATGAAAACATTGTTGGGGTAAAACCTAAAGGGAAAGACCTAGCACCAAATCCTATTTGCCATCTGATCTAACTTCTGGAGGCAGTCAAAATGAGCCTTAGAATTCTTCCCTACCTTATTCCTGTGCTGAGATACAGGCTGCTCCAACCTGCTGTAAAATGCTTGATTTCGAGAGTGAGCGAAACTAATGAAAACATTGTTGGGGTAAAACCTAAAGGGAAAGACCTAGCACCAAATCCAATTTGCCATCTGATCTAACTTCTGGAGGCAGTCAAAATGAGCCTTAGAATTCTTCCCTACCTTATTCCTGTGCTGAGATACAGGCTGCTCCAACCTGCTGTAAAATGCTTGATTTCGAGAGTGAGCGAAACTAATGAAAACATTGTTGGGGTAAAACCTAAAGGGAAAGACCTAGCACCAAATCCAATTTGCCATCTGATCTAACTTCTGGAGGCAGTCAAAATAAGCCTTTGAATTCTTCCCTACCTTATTCCTGTGCTGAGATACAGGCTGCTCCAACCTGCTGTAAAATGCTTGATTTCGAGAGTGAGCGAAACTAATGAAAACATTGTTGGGGTGAGACCTAAAGGGAAAGACCTAGCACCAAATCCAATTTGCCATCTGATCTAACTTCTGGAGGCAGTCAAAATGAGCATTTGAATTCTTCCCTACCTTATTCCTGTGCTGAGATACAGGCTGCTCCAACCTGCTGTAAAATGCTTGATTTCGAGAGTGAGCGAAACTAATGAAAACATTGTTGGGGTAAAACCTAAAGGGAAAGACCTAGCACCAAATCCAATTTGCCATCTGATCTAACTTCTGGAGGCAGTCAAAATGAGGCTTAGAATTCTTCCCTACCTTATTCCTGTGCTGAGATACAGGCTGCTCCAACCTGCTGTAAAATGCTTGATTTCGAGAGTGAGCGAAACTAATGAAAACATTGTTGGGGTAAAACCTAAAGGGAAAGACCTAGCACCAAATCCAATTTGCCATCTGATCTAACTTCTGGAGGCAGTCAAAATGAGCCTTAGAATTCTTCCCTACCTTATTCCTGTGCTGAGATACAGGCTGCTCCAACCTGCTGTAAAATGCTTGATTTCGAGAGTGAGCGAAACTAATGAAAACATTGTTGGGGTAAAACCTAAAGGGAAAGACCTAGCACCAAATCCAATTTGCCATCTGATCTAACTTCTGGAGGCAGTCAAAATGAGCCTTAGAATTCTTCCCTACCTTATTCCTGTGCTGAGATACAGGCTGCTCCAACCTGCTGTAAAATGCTTGATTTCGAGAGTGAGCGAAACTAATGAAAACATTGTTGGGGTAAAACCTAAAGGGAAAGACCTAGCACCAAATCCAATTTGCCATCTGATCTAACTTCTGGAGGCAGTCAAAATGATCCTTAGAATTCTTCCCTACCTTATTCCTGTGCTGAGATACAGGCTGCTCCAACCTGCTGTAAAATGCTTGATTTCGAGAGTGAGCGAAACTAATGAAAACATTGTTGGGGTAAAACCTAAAGGGAAAGACCTAGCACCAAATCCAATTTGCCATCTGATCTAACTTCTGGAGGCAGTCAAAATGAGCCTTAGAATTCTTCCCTACCTTATTCCTGTGCTGAGATACAGGCTGCTCCAACCTGCTGTAAAATGCTTGATTTCGAGAGTGAGCGAAACTAATGAAAACATTGTTGGGGTAAAACCTAAAGGGAAAGACCTAGCACCAAATCCTATTTGCCATCTGATCTAACTTCTGGAGGCAGTCAAAATGAGCCTTAGAATTCTTCCCTACCTTATTCCTGTGCTGAGATACAGGCTGCTCCAACCTGCTGTAAAATGCTTGATTTCGAGAGTGAGCGAAACTAATGAAAACATTGTTGGGGTAAAACCTAAAGGGAAAGACCTAGCACCAAATCCAATTTGCCATCTGATCTAACTTCTGGAGGCAGTCAAAATGAGCCTTAGAATTCTTCCCTACCTTATTCCTGTGCTGAGATACAGGCTGCTCCAACCTGCTGTAAAATGCTTGATTTCGAGAGTGAGCGAAACTAATGAAAACATTGTTGGGGTAAAACCTAAAGGGAAAGACCTAGCACCAAATCCAATTTGCCATCTGATCTAACTTCTGGAGGCAGTCAAAATAAGCCTTTGAATTCTTCCCTACCTTATTCCTGTGCTGAGATACAGGCTGCTCCAACCTGCTGTAAAATGCTTGATTTCGAGAGTGAGCGAAACTAATGAAAACATTGTTGGGGTGAGACCTAAAGGGAAAGACCTAGCACCAAATCCAATTTGCCATCTGATCTAACTTCTGGAGGCAGTCAAAATGAGCATTTGAATTCTTCCCTACCTTATTCCTGTGCTGAGATACAGGCTGCTCCAACCTGCTGTAAAATGCTTGATTTCGAGAGTGAGCGAAACTAATGAAAACATTGTTGGGGTAAAACCTAAAGGGAAAGACCTAGCACCAAATCCAATTTGCCATCTGATCTAACTTCTGGAGGCAGTCAAAATGAGCCTTAGAATTCTTCCCTACCTTATTCCTGTGCTGAGATACAGGCTGCTCCAACCTGCTGTAAAATGCTTGATTTCGAGAGTGAGCGAAACTAATGAAAACATTGTTGGGGTAAAACCTAAAGGGAAAGACCTAGCACCAAATCCAATTTGCCATCTGATCTAACTTCTGGAGGCAGTCAAAATGAGCCTTAGAATTCTTCCCTACCTTATTCCTGTGCTGAGATACAGGCTGCTCCAACCTGCTGTAAAATGCTTGATTTCGAGAGTGAGCGAAACTAATGAAAACATTGTTGGGGTAAAACCTAAAGGGAAAGACCTAGCACCAAATCCAATTTGCCATCTGATCTAACTTCTGGAGGCAGTCAAAATGAGCCTTAGAATTCTTCCCTACCTTATTCCTGTGCTGAGATACAGGCTGCTCCAACCTGCTGTAAAATGCTTGATTTCGAGAGTGAGCGAAACTAATGAAAACATTGTTGGGGTAAAACCTAAAGGGAAAGACCTAGCACCAAATCCAATTTGCCATCTGATCTAACTTCTGGAGGCAGTCAAAATGAGCCTTTGAATTCTTCCCTACCTTATTCCTGTGCTGAGATACAGGCTGCTCCAACCTGCTGTAAAATGCTTGATTTCGAGAGTGAGCGAAACTAATGAAAACATTGTTGGGGTGAGACCTAAAGGGAAAGACCTAGCACCAAATCCAATTTGCCATCTGATCTAACTTCTGGAGGCAGTCAAAATGAGCATTTGAATTCTTCCCTACCTTATTCCTGTGCTGAGATACAGGCTGCTCCAACCTGCTGTAAAATGCTTGATTTCGAGAGTGAGCGAAACTAATGAAAACATTGTTGGGGTAAAACCTAAAGGGAAAGACCTAGCACCAAATCCAATTTGCCATCTGATCTAACTTCTGGAGGCAGTCAAAATGAGCCTTAGAATTCTTCCCTACCTTATTCCTGTGCTGAGATACAGGCTGCTCCAACCTGCTGTAAAATGCTTGATTTCGAGAGTGAGCGAAACTAATGAAAACATTGTTGGGGTAAAACCTAAAGGGAAAGACCTAGCACCAAATCCAATTTGCCATCTGATCTAACTTCTGGAGGCAGTCAAAATGAGCCTTAGAATTCTTCCCTACCTTATTCCTGTGCTGAGATACAGGCTGCTCCAACCTGCTGTAAAATGCTTGATTTCGAGAGTGAGCGAAACTAATGAAAACATTGTTGGGGTAAAACCTAAAGGGAAAGACCTAGCACCAAATCCAATTTGCCATCTGATCTAACTTCTGGAGGCAGTCAAAATGAGCCTTAGAATTCTTCCCTACCTTATTCCTGTGCTGAGATACAGGCTGCTCCAACCTGCTGTAAAATGCTTGATTTCGAGAGTGAGCGAAACTAATGAAAACATTGTTGGGGTAAAACCTAAAGGGAAAGACCTAGCACCAAATCCAATTTGCCATCTGATCTAACTTCTGGAGGCAGTCAAAATGAGCCTTTGAATTCTTCCCTACCTTATTCCTGTGCTGAGATACAGGCTGCTCCAACCTGCTGTAAAATGCTTGATTTCGAGAGTGAGCGAAACTAATGAAAACATTGTTGGGGTAAAACCTAAAGGGAAAGACCTAGCACCAAATCCAATTTGCCATCTGATCTAACTTCTGGAGGCAGTCAAAATGAGCCTTAGAATTCTTCCCTACCTTATTCCTGTGCTGAGATACAGGCTGCTCCAACCTGCTGTAAAATGCTTGATTTCGAGAGTGAGCGAAACTAATGAAAACATTGTTGGGGTAAAACCTAAAGGGAAAGACCTAGCACCAAATCCAATTTGCCATCTGATCTAACTTCTGGAGGCAGTCAAAATGAGCATTAGAATTCTTCCCTACCTTATTCCTGTGCTGAGATACAGGCTGCTCCAACCTGCTGTAAAATGCTTGATTTCGAGAGTGAGCGAAACTAATGAAAACATTGTTGGGGTAAAACCTAAAGGGAAAGACCTAGCACCAAATCCAATTTGCCATCTGATCTAACTTCTGGAGGCAGTCAAAATGATCCTTAGAATTCTTCCCTACCTTATTCCTGTGCTGAGATACAGGCTGCTCCAACCTGCTGTAAAATGCTTGATTTCGAGAGTGAGCGAAACTAATGAAAACATTGTTGGGGTAAAACCTAAAGGGAAAGACCTAGCACCAAATCCAATTTGCCATCTGATCTAACTTCTGGAAGCAGTCAAAATGAGGCTTAGAATTCTTCCCTACCTTATTCCTGTGCTGAGATACAGGCTGCTCCAACCTGCTGTAAAATGCTTGATTTCGAGAGTGAGCGAAACTAATGAAAACATTGTTGGGGTAAAACCTAAAGGGAAAGACCTAGCACCAAATCCAATTTGCCATCTGATCTAACTTCTGGAGGCAGTCAAAATGATCCTTAGAATTCTTCCCTACCTTATTCCTGTGCTGAGATACAGGCTGCTCCAACCTGCTGTAAAATGCTTGATTTCGAGAGTGAGCGAAACTAATGAAAACATTGTTGGGGTAAAACCTAAAGGGAAAGACCTAGCACCAAATCCAATTTGCCATCTGATCTAACTTCTGGAGGCAGTCAAAATGATCCTTAGAATTCTTCCCTACCTTATTCCTGTGCTGAGATACAGGCTGCTCCAACCTGCTGTAAAATGCTTGATTTCGAGAGTGAGCGAAACTAATGAAAACATTGTTGGGGTAAAACCTAAAGGGAAAGACCTAGCACCAAATCCAATTTGCCATCTGATCTAACTTCTGGAGGCAGTCAAAATGAGCATTTGAATTCTTCCCTACCTTATTCCTGTGCTGAGATACAGGCTGCTCCAACCTGCTGTAAAATGCTTGATTTCGAGAGTGAGCGAAACTAATGAAAACATTGTTGGGGTAAAACCTAAAGGGAAAGACCTAGCACCAAATCCAATTTGCCATCTGATCTAACTTCTGGAGGCAGTCAAAATGAGCCTTAGAATTCTTCCCTACCTTATTCCTGTGCTGAGATACAGGCTGCTCCAACCTGCTGTAAAATGCTTGATTTCGAGAGTGAGCGAAACTAATGAAAACATTGTTGGGGTAAAACCTAAAGGGAAAGACCTAGCACCAAATCCAATTTGCCATCTGATCTAACTTCTGGAGGCAGTCAAAACGATCCTTAGAATTCTTCCCTACCTTATTCCTGTGCTGAGATACAGGCTGCTCCAACCTGCTGTAAAATGCTTGATTTCGAGAGTGAGCGAAACTAATGAAAACATTGTTGGGGTAAAACCTAAAGGGAAAGACCTAGCACCAAATCCAATTTGCCATCTGATCTAACTTCTGGAGGCAGTCAAAATGAGCCTTAGAATTCTTCCCTACCTTATTCCTGTGCTGAGATACAGGCTGCTCCAACCTGCTGTAAAATGCTTGATTTCGAGAGTGAGCGAAACTAATGAAAACATTGTTGGGGTAAAACCTAAAGGGAAAGACCTAGCACCAAATCCAATTTGCCATCTGATCTAACTTCTGGAGGCAGTCAAAATGATCCTTAGAATTCTTCCCTACCTTATTCCTGTGCTGAGATACAGGCTGCTCCAACCTGCTGTAAAATGCTTGATTTCGAGAGTGAGCGAAACTAATGAAAACATTGTTGGGGTAAAACCTAAAGGGAAAGACCTAGCACCAAATCCAATTTGCCATCTGATCTAACTTCTGGAGGCAGTCAAAATGATCCTTAGAATTCTTCCCTACCTTATTCCTGTGCTGAGATACAGGCTGCTCCAACCTGCTGTAAAATGCTTGATTTCGAGAGTGAGCGAAACTAATGAAAACATTGTTGGGGTAAAACCTAAAGGGAAAGACCTAGCACCAAATCCAATTTGCCATCTGATCTAACTTCTGGAGGCAGTCAAAATGAGCCTTAGAATTCTTCCCTACCTTATTCCTGTGCTGAGATACAGGCTGCTCCAACCTGCTGTAAAATGCTTGATTTCGAGAGTGAGCGAAACTAATGAAAACATTGTTGGGGTAAAACCTAAAGGGAAAGACCTAGCACCAAATCCAATTTGCCATCTGATCTAACTTCTGGAGGCAGTCAAAATGATCCTTAGAATTCTTCCCTACCTTATTCCTGTGCTGAGATACAGGCTGCTCCAACCTGCTGTAAAATGCTTGATTTCGAGAGTGAGCGAAACTAATGAAAACATTGTTAGGGTAAGACCTAAAGGGAAAGACCTAGCACCAAATCCAATTTGCCATCTGATCTAACTTCTGGAGGCAGTCAAAATGATCCTTAGAATTCTTCCCTACCTTATTCCTGTGCTGAGATACAGGCTGCTCCAACCTGCTGTAAAATGCTTGATTTCGAGAGTGAGCGAAACTAATGAAAACATTGTTGGGGTAAAACCTAAAGGGAAAGACCTAGCACCAAATCCAATTTGCCATCTGATCTAACTTCTGGAAGCAGTCAAAATGAGGCGTAGAATTCTTCCCTACCTTATTCCTGTGCTGAGATACAGGCTGCTCCAACCTGCTGTAAAATGCTTGATTTCGAGAGTGAGCGAAACTAATGAAAACATTGTTGGGGTAAAACCTAAAGGGAAAGACCTAGCACCAAATCCAATTTGCCATCTGATCTAACTTCTGGAGGCAGTCAAAATGATCCTTAGAATTCTTCCCTACCTTATTCCTGTGCTGAGATACAGGCTGCTCCAACCTGCTGTAAAATGCTTGATTTCGAGAGTGAGCGAAACTAATGAAAACATTGTTGGGGTAAAACCTAAAGGGAAAGACCTAGCACCAAATCCAATTTGCCATCTGATCTAACTTCTGGAGGCAGTCAAAATGAGCCTTAGAATTCTTCCCTACCTTATTCCTGTGCTGAGATACAGGCTGCTCCAACCTGCTGTAAAATGCTTGATTTCGAGAGTGAGCGAAACTAATGAAAACATTGTTGGGGTAAAACCTAAAGGGAAAGACCTAGCACCAAATCCAATTTGCCATCTGATCTAACTTCTGGAGGCAGTCAAAATGATCCTTAGAATTCTTCCCTACCTTATTCCTGTGCTGAGATACAGGCTGCTCCAACCTGCTGTAAAATGCTTGATTTCGAGAGTGAGCGAAACTAATGAAAACATTGTTGGGGTAAAACCTAAAGGGAAAGACCTAGCACCAAATCCAATTTGCCATCTGATCTAACTTCTGGAGGCAGTCAAAATGATCCTTAGAATTCTTCCCTACCTTATTCCTGTGCTGAGATACAGGCTGCTCCAACCTGCTGTAAAATGCTTGATTTCGAGAGTGAGCGAAACTAATGAAAACATTGTTGGGGTAAAACCTAAAGGGAAAGACCTAGCACCAAATCCAATTTGCCATCTGATCTAACTTCTGGAGGCAGTCAAAATGAGCCTTAGAATTCTTCCCTACCTTATTCCTGTGCTGAGATACAGGCTGCTCCAACCTGCTGTAAAATGCTTGATTTCGAGAGTGAGCGAAACTAATGAAAACATTGTTGGGGTAAAACCTAAAGGGAAAGACCTAGCACCAAATCCAATTTGCCATCTGATCTAACTTCTGGAGGCAGTCAAAATGATCCTTAGAATTCTTCCCTACCTTATTCCTGTGCTGAGATACAGGCTGCTCCAACCTGCTGTAAAATGCTTGATTTCGAGAGTGAGCGAAACTAATGAAAACATTGTTGGGGTAAAACCTAAAGGGAAAGACCTAGCACCAAATCCAATTTGCCATCTGATCTAACTTCTGGAGGCAGTCAAAATGATCCTTAGAATTCTTCCCTACCTTATTCCTGTGCTGAGATACAGGCTGCTCCAACCTGCTGTAAAATGCTTGATTTCGAGAGTGAGCGAAACTAATGAAAACATTGTTGGGGTAAAACCTAAAGGGAAAGACCTAGCACCAAATCCAATTTGCCATCTGATCTAACTTCTGGAGGCAGTCAAAATGAGCCTTAGAATTCTTCCCTACCTTATTCCTGTGCTGAGATACAGGCTGCTCCAACCTGCTGTAAAATGCTTGATTTCGAGAGTGAGCGAAACTAATGAAAACATTGTTGGGGTAAAACCTAAAGGGAAAGACCTAGCACCAAATCCAATTTGCCATCTGATCTAACTTCTGGAGGCAGTCAAAATGATCCTTAGAATTCTTCCCTACCTTATTCCTGTGCTGAGATACAGGCTGCTCCAACCTGCTGTAAAATGCTTGATTTCGAGAGTGAGCGAAACTAATGAAAACATTGTTAGGGTAAGACCTAAAGGGAAAGACCTAGCACCAAATCCAATTTGCCATCTGATCTAACTTCTGGAGGCAGTCAAAATGATCCTTAGAATTCTTCCCTACCTTATTCCTGTGCTGAGATACAGGCTGCTCCAACCTGCTGTAAAATGCTTGATTTCGAGAGTGAGCGAAACTAATGAAAACATTGTTGGGGTAAAACCTAAAGGGAAAGACCTAGCACCAAATCCAATTTGCCATCTGATCTAACTTCTGGAAGCAGTCAAAATGAGCCTTAGAATTCTTCCCTACCTTATTCCTGTGCTGAGATACAGGCTGCTCCAACCTGCTGTAAAATGCTTGATTTCGAGAGTGAGCGAAACTAATGAAAACATTGTTGGGGTAAAACCTAAAGGGAAAGACCTAGCACCAAATCCAATTTGCCATCTGATCTAACTTCTGGAGGCAGTCAAAATGAGCCTTAGAATTCTTCCCTACCTTATTCCTGTGCTGAGATACAGGCTGCTCCAACCTGCTGTAAAATGCTTGATTTCGAGAGTGAGCGAAACTAATGAAAACATTGTTGGGGTAAAACCTAAAGGGAAAGACCTAGCACCAAATCCAATTTGCCATCTGATCTAACTTCTGGAGGCAGTCAAAATGATCCTTAGAATTCTTCCCTACCTTATTCCTGTGCTGAGATACAGGCTGCTCCAACCTGCTGTAAAATGCTTGATTTCGAGAGTGAGCGAAACTAATGAAAACATTGTTGGGGTAAAACCTAAAGGGAAAGACCTAGCACCAAATCCAATTTGCCATCTGATCTAACTTCTGGAGGCAGTCAAAATGATCCTTAGAATTCTTCCCTACCTTATTCCTGTGCTGAGATACAGGCTGCTCCAACCTGCTGTAAAATGCTTGATTTCGAGAGTGAGCGAAACTAATGAAAACATTGTTGGGGTAAAACCTAAAGGGAAAGACCTAGCACCAAATCCAATTTGCCATCTGATCTAACTTCTGGAGGCAGTCAAAATGATCCTTAGAATTCTTCCCTACCTTATTCCTGTGCTGAGATACAGGCTGCTCCAACCTGCTGTAAAATGCTTGATTTCGAGAGTGAGCGAAACTAATGAAAACATTGTTGGGGTAAAACCTAAAGGGAAAGACCTAGCACCAAATCCAATTTGCCATCTGATCTAACTTCTGGAGGCAGTCAAAATGATCCTTAGAATTCTTCCCTACCTTATTCCTGTGCTGAGATACAGGCTGCTCCAACCTGCTGTAAAATGCTTGATTTCGAGAGTGAGCGAAACTAATGAAAACATTGTTGGGGTAAAACCTAAAGGGAAAGACCTAGCACCAAATCCAATTTGCCATCTGATCTAACTTCTGGAGGCAGTCAAAATGAGCCTTAGAATTCTTCCCTACCTTATTCCTGTGCTGACATACAGGCTGCTCCAACCTGCTGTAAAATGCTTGATTTCGAGAGTGAGCGAAACTAATGAAAACATTGTTGGGGTAAAACCTAAAGGGAAAGACCTAGCACCAAATCCAATTTGCCATCTGATCTAACTTCTGGAGGCAGTCAAAATGATCCTTAGAATTCTTCCCTACCTTATTCCTGTGCTGAGATACAGGCTGCTCCAACCTGCTGTAAAATGCTTGATTTCGAGAGTGAGCGAAACTAATGAAAACATTGTTGGGGTAAAACCTAAAGGGAAAGACCTAGCACCAAATCCAATTTGCCATCTGATCTAACTTCTGGGGGCAGTCAAAATGAGCCTTTGAATTCTTCCCTACCTTATTCCTGTGCTGAGATACAGGCTGCTCCAACCTGCTGTAAAATGCTTGATTTCGAGAGTGAGCGAAACTAATGAAAACATTGTTGGGGTAAAACCTAAAGGGAAAGACCTAGCACCAAATCCAATTTGCCATCTGATCTAACTTCTGGAGGCAGTCAAAATGAGCCTTTGAATTCTTCCCTACCTTATTCCTGTGCTGAGATACAGGCTGCTCCAACCTGCTGTAAAATGCTTGATTTCGAGAGTGAGCGAAACTAATGAAAACATTGTTGGGGTAAAACCTAAAGGGAAAGACCTAGCACCAAATCCAATTTGCCATCTGATCTAACTTCTGGAGGCAGTCAAAATGAGCATTTGAATTCTTCCCTACCTTATTCCTGTGCTGAGATACAGGCTGCTCCAACCTGCTGTAAAATGCTTGATTTCGAGAGTGAGCGAAACTAATGAAAACATTGTTGGGGTAAGACCTAAAGGGAAAGACCTAGCACCAAATCCAATTTGCCATCTGATCTAACTTCTGGAGGCAGTCAAAATGAGCATTTGAATTCTTCCCTACCTTATTCCTGTGCTGAGATACAGGCTGCTCCAACCTGCTGTAAAATGCTTGATTTCGAGAGTGAGCGAAACTAATGAAAACATTGTTGGGGTAAAACCTAAAGGGAAAGACCTAGCACCAAATCCAATTTGCCATCTGATCTAACTTCTGGAGGCAGTCAAAATGAGCCTTAGAATTCTTCCCTACCTTATTCCTGTGCTGAGATACAGGCTGCTCCAACCTGCTGTAAAATGCTTGATTTCGAGAGTGAGCGAAACTAATGAAAACATTGTTGGGGTAAAACCTAAAGGGAAAGACCTAGCACCAAATCCAATTTGCCATCTGATCTAACTTCTGGAGGCAGTCAAAATGAGCCTTAGAATTCTTCCCTACCTTATTCCTGTGCTGAGATACAGGCTGCTCCAACCTGCTGTAAAATGCTTGATTTCGAGAGTGAGCGAAACTAATGAAAACATTGTTGGGGTAAGACCTAAAGGGAAAGACCTAGCACCAAATCCAATTTGCCATCTGATCTAACTTCTGGAGGCAGTCAAAATGAGCCTTAGAATTCTTCCCTACCTTATTCCTGTGCTGAGATACAGGCTGCTCCAACCTGCTGTAAAATGCTTGATTTCGAGAGTGAGCGAAACTAATGAAAACATTGTTGGGGTAAAACCTAAAGGGAAAGACCTAGCACCAAATCCAATTTGCCATCTGATCTAACTTCTGGAGGCAGTCAAAATGAGCCTTAGAATTCTTCCCTACCTTATTCCTGTGCTGAGATACAGGCTGCTCCAACCTGCTGTAAAATGCTTGATTTCGAGAGTGAGCGAAACTAATGAAAACATTGTTGGGGTAAAACCTAAAGGGAAAGACCTAGCACCAAATCCAATTTGCCATCTGATCTAACTTCTGGAGGCAGTCAAAACGATCCTTAGAATTCTTCCCTACCTTATTCCTGTGCTGAGATACAGGCTGCTCCAACCTGCTGTAAAATGCTTGATTTCGAGAGTGAGCGAAACTAATGAAAACATTGTTGGGGTAAAACCTAAAGGGAAAGACCTAGCACCAAATCCAATTTGCCATCTGATCTAACTTCTGGAGGCAGTCAAAATGAGCCTTAGAATTCTTCCCTACCTTATTCCTGTGCTGAGATACAGGCTGCTCCAACCTGCTGTAAAATGCTTGATTTCGAGAGTGAGCGAAACTAATGAAAACATTGTTGGGGTAAAACCTAAAGGGAAAGACCTAGCACCAAATCCAATTTGCCATCTGATCTAACTTCTGGAGGCAGTCAAAATGAGCCTTAGAATTCTTCCCTACCTTATTCCTGTGCTGAGATACAGGCTGCTCCAACCTGCTGTAAAATGCTTGATTTCGAGAGTGAGCGAAACTAATGAAAACATTGTTGGGGTAAAACCTAAAGGGAAAGACCTAGCACCAAATCCAATTTGCCATCTGATCTAACTTCTGGAGGCAGTCAAAATGATCCTTAGAATTCTTCCCTACCTTATTCCTGTGCTGAGATACAGGCTGCTCCAACCTGCTGTAAAATGCTTGATTTCGAGAGTGAGCGAAACTAATGAAAACATTGTTGGGGTAAAACCTAAAGGGAAAGACCTAGCACCAAATCCAATTTGCCATCTGATCTAACTTCTGGAGGCAGTCAAAATGAGCCTTAGAATTCTTCCCTACCTTATTCCTGTGCTGAGATACAGGCTGCTCCAACCTGCTGTAAAATGCTTGATTTCGAGAGTGAGCGAAACTAATGAAAACATTGTTGGGGTAAAACCTAAAGGGAAAGACCTAGCACCAAATCCAATTTGCCATCTGATCTAACTTCTGGAGGCAGTCAAAATGATCCTTAGAATTCTTCCCTACCTTATTCCTGTGCTGAGATACAGGCTGCTCCAACCTGCTGTAAAATGCTTGATTTCGAGAGTGAGCGAAACTAATGAAAACATTGTTGGGGTAAGACCTAAAGGGAAAGACCTAGCACCAAATCCAATTTGCCATCTGATCTAACTTCTGGAGGCAGTCAAAATGATCCTTAGAATTCTTCCCTACCTTATTCCTGTGCTGAGATACAGGCTGCTCCAACCTGCTGTAAAATGCTTGATTTCGAGAGTGAGCGAAACTAATGAAAACATTGTTGGGGTAAAACCTAAAGGGAAAGACCTAGCACCAAATCCAATTTGCCATCTGATCTAACTTCTGGAGGCAGTCAAAATGATCCTTAGAATTCTTCCCTACCTTATTCCTGTGCTGAGATACAGGCTGCTCCAACCTGCTGTAAAATGCTTGATTTCGAGAGTGAGCGAAACTAATGAAAACATTGTTGGGGTAAAACCTAAAGGGAAAGACCTAGCACCAAATCCAATTTGCCATCTGATCTAACTTCTGGAGGCAGTCAAAATGATCCTTAGAATTCTTCCCTACCTTATTCCTGTGCTGAGATACAGGCTGCTCCAACCTGCTGTAAAATGCTTGATTTCGAGAGTGAGCGAAACTAATGAAAACATTGTTGGGTAAAACCTAAAGGGAAAGACCTAGCACCAAATCCAATTTGCCATCTGATCTAACTTCTGGAGGCAGTCAAAATGAGCCTTAGAATTCTTCCCTACCTTATTCCTGTGCTGAGATACAGGCTGCTCCAACCTGCTGTAAAATGCTTGATTTCGAGAGTGAGCGAAACTAATGAAAACATTGTTGGGGTAAAACCTAAAGGGAAAGACCTAGCACCAAATCCAATTTGCCATCTGATCTAACTTCTGGAGGCAGTCAAAATGAGCCTTAGAATTCTTCCCTACCTTATTCCTGTGCTGAGATACAGGCTGCTCCAACCTGCTGTAAAATGCTTGATTTCGAGAGTGAGCGAAACTAATGAAAACATTGTTGGGGTAAAACCTAAAGGGAAAGACCTAGCACCAAATCCAATTTGCCATCTGATCTAACTTCTGGAGGCAGTCAAAATGAGCCTTAGAATTCTTCCCTACCTTATTCCTGTGCTGAGATACAGGCTGCTCCAACCTGCTGTAAAATGCTTGATTTCGAGAGTGAGCGAAACTAATGAAAATATTGTTGGGGTAAAACCTAAAGGGAAAGACCTAGCACCAAATCCAATTTGCCATCTGATCTAACTTCTGGAGGCAGTCAAAATGAGCCTTAGAATTCTTCCCTACCTTATTCCTGTGCTGAGATACAGGCTGCTCCAACCTGCTGTAAAATGCTTGATTTCGAGAGTGAGCGAAACTAATGAAAACATTGTTGGGGTAAAACCTAAAGGGAAAGACCTAGCACCAAATCCAATTTGCCATCTGATCTAACTTCTGGAGGCAGTCAAAATGAGCCATAGAATTCTTCCCTACCTTATTCCTGTGCTGAGATACAGGCTGCTCCAACCTGCTGTAAAATGCTTGATTTCGAGAGTGAGCGAAACTAATGAAAACATTGTTGGGGTAAAACCTAAAGGGAAAGACCTAGCACCAAATCCAATTTGCCATCTGATCTAACTTCTGGAGGCAGTCAAAATGATCCTTAGAATTCTTCCCTACCTTATTCCTGTGCTGAGATACAGGCTGCTCCAACCTGCTGTAAAATGCTTGATTTCGAGAGTGAGCGAAACTAATGAAAACATTGTTGGGGTAAGACCTAAAGGGAAAGACCTAGCACCAAATCCAATTTGCCATCTGATCTAACTTCTGGAGGCAGTCAAAATGATCCTTAGAATTCTTCCCTACCTTATTCCTGTGCTGAGATACAGGCTGCTCCAACCTGCTGTAAAATGCTTGATTTCGAGAGTGAGCGAAACTAATGAAAACATTGTTGGGGTAAAACCTAAAGGGAAAGACCTAGCACCAAATCCAATTTGCCATCTGATCTAACTTCTGGAGGCAGTCAAAATGATCCTTAGAATTCTTCCCTACCTTATTCCTGTGCTGAGATACAGGCTGCTCCAACCTGCTGTAAAATGCTTGATTTCGAGAGTGAGCGAAACTAATGAAAACATTGTTGGGGTAAGACCTAAAGGGAAAGACCTAGCACCAAATCCAATTTGCCATCTGATCTAACTTCTGGAGGCAGTCAAAATGAGCCTTAGAATTCTTCCCTACCTTATTCCTGTGCTGAAATACAGGCTGCTCCAACCTGCTGTAAAATGCTTGATTTCGAGAGTGAGCGAAACTAATGAAAACATTGTTGGGGTAAAACCTAAAGGGAAAGACCTAGCACCAAATCCAATTTGCCATCTGATCTAACTTCTGGAGGCAGTCAAAATGATCCTTAGAATTCTTCCCTACCTTATTCCTGTGCTGAGATACAGGCTGCTCCAACCTGCTGTAAAATGCTTGATTTCGAGAGTGAGCGAAACTAATGAAAACATTGTTGGGGTAAAACCTAAAGGGAAAGACCTAGCACCAAATCCAATTTGCCATCTGATCTAACTTCTGGAGGCAGTCAAAATGAGCCTTAGAATTCTTCCCTACCTTATTCCTGTGCTGAGATACAGGCTGCTCCAACCTGCTGTAAAATGCTTGATTTCGAGAGTGAGCGAAACTAATGAAAACATTGTTGGGGTAAAACCTAAAGGGAAAGACCTAGCACCAAATCCAATTTGCCATCTGATCTAACTTCTGGAGGCAGTCAAAATGAGCCTTAGAATTCTTCCCTACCTTATTCCTGTGCTGAGATACAGGCTGCTCCAACCTGCTGTAAAATGCTTGATTTCGAGAGTGAGCGAAACTAATGAAAACATTGTTGGGGTAAAACCTAAAGGGAAAGACCTAGCACCAAATCCAATTTGCCATCTGATCTAACTTCTGGAGGCAGTCAAAATGATCCTTAGAATTCTTCCCTACCTTATTCCTGTGCTGAGATACAGGCTGCTCCAACCTGCTGTAAAATGCTTGATTTCGAGAGTGAGCGAAACTAATGAAAACATTGTTGGGGTAAAACCTAAAGGGAAAGACCTAGCACCAAATCCAATTTGCCATCTGATCTAACTTCTGGAGGCAGTCAAAATGATCCTTAGAATTCTTCCCTACCTTATTCCTGTGCTGAGATACAGGCTGGCTCCAACCTGCTGTAAAATGCTTGATTTCGAGAGTGAGCGAAACTAATGAAAACATTGTTGGGGTAAAACCTAAAGGGAAAGACCTAGCACCAAATCCAATTTGCCATCTGATCTAACTTCTGGAGGCAGTCAAAATGAGCCTTAGAATTCTTCCCTACCTTATTCCTGTGCTGAGATACAGGCTGCTCCAACCTGCTGTAAAATGCTTGATTTCGAGAGTGAGCGAAACTAATGAAAACATTGTTGGGGTAAAACCTAAAGGGAAAGACCTAGCACCAAATCCAATTTGCCATCTGATCTAACTTCTGGAGGCAGTCAAAATGAGCCTTAGAATTCTTCCCTACCTTATTCCTGTGCTGAGATACAGGCTGCTCCAACCTGCTGTAAAATGCTTGATTTCGAGAGTGAGCGAAACTAATGAAAACATTGTTGGGGTAAAACCTAAAGGGAAAGACCTAGCACCAAATCCAATTTGCCATCTGATCTAACTTCTGGAGGCAGTCAAAATGATCCTTAGAATTCTTCCCTACCTTATTCCTGTGCTGAGATACAGGCTGCTCCAACCTGCTGTAAAATGCTTGATTTCGAGAGTGAGCGAAACTAATGAAACATTGTTGGGGTAAAACCTAAAGGGAAAGACCTAGCACCAAATCCAATTTGCCATCTGATCTAACTTCTGGAGGCAGTCAAAATGATCCTTAGAATTCTTCCTACCTTATTCCTGTGCTGAGATACAGGCTGCTCCAACCTGCTGTAAAATGCTTGATTTCGAGAGTGAGCGAAACTAATGAAAACATTGTTGGGGTAAAACCTAAAGGGAAAGACCTAGCACCAAATCCAATTTGCCATCTGATCTAACTTCTGGAGGCAGTCAAAATGAGCCTTAGAATTCTTCCCTACCTTATTCCTGTGCTGAGATACAGGCTGCTCCAACCTGCTGTAAAATGCTTGATTTCGAGAGTGAGCGAAACTAATGAAAACATTGTTGGGGTAAGACCTAAAGGGAAAGACCTAGCACCAAATCCAATTTGCCATCTGATCTAACTTCTGGAGGCAGTCAAAATGAGCCTTAGAATTCTTCCCCTACCTTATTCCTGTGCTGAGATACAGGCTGCTCCAACCTGCTGTAAAATGCTTGATTTCGAGAGTGAGCGAAACTAATGAAAACATTGTTGGGGTAAAACCTAAAGGGAAAGACCTAGCACCAAATCCAATTTGCCATCTGATCTAACTTCTGGAGGCAGTCAAAAATGATCCTTAGAATTCTTCCCTACCTTATTCCTGTGCTGAGATACAGGCTGCTCCAACCTGCTGTAAAATGCTTGATTTCGAGAGTGAGCGAAACTAATGAAAACATTGTTGGGGTAAAACCTAAAGGGAAAGACCTAGCACCAAATCCAATTTGCCATCTGATCTAACTTCTGGAGGCAGTCAAAATGAGCCTTAGAATTCTTCCCTACCTTATTCCTGTGCTGAGATACAGGCTGCTCCAACCTGCTGTAAAATGCTTGATTTCGAGAGTGAGCGAAACTAATGAAAACATTGTTGGGGTAAAACCTAAAGGGAAAGACCTAGCACCAAATCCAATTTGCCATCTGATCTAACTTCCGGAAGCAGTCAAAATGATCCTTAGAATTCTTCCCTACCTTATTCCTGTGCTGAGATACAGGCTGCTCCAACCTGCTGTAAAATGCTTGATTTCGAGAGTGAGCGAAACTAATGAAAACATTGTTGGGGTAAAACCTAAAGGGAAAGACCTAGCACCAAATCCAATTTGCCATCTGATCTAACTTCTGGAGGCAGTCAAAATGATCCTTAGAATTCTTCCCTACCTTATTCCTGTGCTGAGATACAGGCTGCTCCAACCTGCTGTAAAATGCTTGATTTTCGAGAGTGAGCGAAACTAATGAAAACATTGTTGGGGTAAAAACCTAAAGGGAAAGACCTAGCACCAAATCCAATTTGCCATCTGATCTAAACTTCTGGAGGCAGTCAAAATGATCCTTAGAATTCTTCCCCTACCTTATTCCTGTGCTGAGATACAGGCTGCTCCAACCTGCTGTAAAATGCTTGATTTCGAGAGTGAGCGAAACTAATGAAAACATTGTTGGGGTAAAACCTAAAGGGAAAGACCTAGCACCAAATCCAATTTGCCATCTGATCTAACTTCTGGAGGCAGTCAAAATGATCCTTAGAATTCTTCCCTACCTTATTCCTGTGCTGAGATACAGGCTGCTCCAACCTGCTGTAAAATGCTTGATTTCGAGAGTGAGCGAAACTAATGAAAACATTGTTGGGGTAAAACCTAAAGGGAAAGACCTAGCACCAAATCCAATTTGCCATCTGATCTAACTTCTGGAGGCAGTCAAAATGATCCTTAGAATTCTTCCCTACCTTATTCCTGTGCTGAGATACAGGCTGCTCCAACCTGCTGTAAAATGCTTGATTTCGAGAGTGAGCGAAACTAATGAAAACATTGTTGGGGTAAAACCTAAAGGGAAAGACCTAGCACCAAATCCAATTTGCCATCTGATCTAACTTCTGGAGGCAGTCAAAATGAGCCTTAGAATTCTTCCCTACCTTATTCCTGTGCTGAGATATACAGGCTGCTCCAACCTGCTGTAAAATGCTTGATTTCGAGAGTGAGCGAAACTAATGAAAACATTGTTGGGGTAAAACCTAAAGGGAAAGACCTAGCACCAAATCCAATTTGCCATCTGATCTAACTTCTGGAGGCAGTCAAAATGAGCATTTGAATTCTTCCCTACCTTATTCCTGTGCTGAGATACAGGCTGCTCCAACCTGCTGTAAAATGCTTGATTTCGAGAGTGAGCGAAACTAATGAAAACATTGTTGGGGTAAAACCTAAAGGGAAAGACCTAGCACCAAATCCAATTTGCCATCTGATCTAACTTCTGGAGGCAGTCAAAATGATCCTTAGAATTCTTCCCTACCTTATTCCTGTGCTGAGATACAGGCTGCTCCAACCTGCTGTAAAATGCTTGATTTCGAGAGTGAGCGAAACTAATGAAAACATTGTTGGGGTAAAACCTAAAGGGAAAGACCTAGCACCAAATCCAATTTGCCATCTGATCTAACTTCTGGAGGCAGTCAAAATGAGCCTTAGAATTCTTCCCTACCTTATTCCTGTGCTGAGATACAGGCTGCTCCAACCTGCTGTAAAATGCTTGATTTCGAGAGTGAGCGAAACTAATGAAAAACATTGTTGGGGGTAAAACCTAAAGGGAAAGACCTAGCACCAAATCCAATTTGCCATCTGATCTAACTTCTGGAGGCAGTCAAAATGATCCTTAGAATTCTTCCCTACCTTATTGCTGTGCTGAGATACAGGCTGCTCCAACCTGCTGTAAAATGCTTGATTTCGAGAGTGAGCGAAACTAATGAAAACATTGTTGGGGTAAAACCTAAAGGGAAAGACCTAGCACCAAATCCAATTTGCCATCTGATCTAACTTCTGGAGGCAGTCAAAATGATCCTTAGAATTCTTCCCTACCTTATTCCTGTGCTGAGATACAGGCTGCTCCAACCTGCTGTAAAATGCTTGATTTCGAGAGTGAGCGAAACTAATGAAAACATTGTTGGGGTAAAACCTAAAGGGAAAGACCTAGCACCAAATCCAATTTGCCATCTGATCTAACTTCTGGAGGCAGTCAAAATGAGCCTTAGAATTCTTCCCTACCTTATTCCTGTGCTGAGATACAGGCTGCTCCAACCTGCTGTAAAATGCTTGATTTCGAGAGTGAGCGAAACTAATGAAAACATTGTTGGGGTAAAACCTAAAGGGAAAGACCTAGCACCAAATCCAATTTGCCATCTGATCTAACTTCTGGAGGCAGTCAAAATGAGCCTTAGAATTCTTCCCTACCTTATTCCTGTGCTGAGATACAGGCTGCTCCAACCTGCTGTAAAATGCTTGATTTCGAGAGTGAGCGAAACTAATGAAAACATTGTTGGGGTAAAACCTAAAGGGAAAGACCTAGCACCAAATCCAATTTGCCATCTGATCTAACTTCTGGAGGCAGTCAAAATGAGCCTTAGAATTCTTCCCTACCTTATTCCTGTGCTGAGATACAGGCTGCTCCAACCTGCTGTAAAATGCTTGATTTCGAGAGTGAGCGAAACTAATGAAAACATTGTTGGGGTAAAACCTAAAGGGAAAGACCTAGCACCAAATCCAATTTGCCATCTGATCTAACTTCTGGAGGCAGTCAAAATGAGCCTTAGAATTCTTCCCTACCTTATTCCTGTGCTGAGATACAGGCTGCTCCAACCTGCTGTAAAATGCTTGATTTCGAGAGTGAGCGAAACTAATGAAAACATTGTTG
Organism: Melanerpes formicivorus; assembly: GCF_026170545.1. Lineage (NCBI taxonomy): Eukaryota > Metazoa > Chordata > Aves > Piciformes > Picidae > Melanerpes > Melanerpes formicivorus. Next base: position 17,025 of record NW_027143468.1, on the reverse strand, counting down.
GGGTAAAACCTAAAGGGAAAGACCTAGCACCAAATCCAATTTGCCATCTGATCTAACTTCTGGAGGCAGTCAAAATGATCCTTAGAATTCTTCCCTACCTTATTCCTGTGCTGAGATACAGGCTGCTCCAACCTGCTGTAAAATGCTTGATTTCGAGAGTGAGCGAAACTAATGAAAACATTGTTGGGGTAAAACCTAAAGGGAAAGACCTAGCACCAAATCCAATTTGCCATCTGATCTAACTTCTGGAGGCAGTCAAAATGAGCCTTAGAATTCTTCCCTACCTTATTCCTGTGCTGAGATACAGGCTGCTCCAACCTGCTGTAAAATGCTTGATTTCGAGAGTGAGCGAAACTAATGAAAACATTGTTGGGGTAAAACCTAAAGGGAAAGACCTAGCACCAAATCCAATTTGCCATCTGATCTAACTTCTGGAGGCAGTCAAAATGATCCTTAGAATTCTTCCCTACCTTATTCCTGTGCTGAGATACAGGCTGCTCCAACCTGCTGTAAAATGCTTGATTTCGAGAGTGAGCGAAACTAATGAAAACATTGTTGGGGTAAAACCTAAAGGGAAAGACCTAGCACCAAATCCAATTTGCCATCTGATCTAACTTCTGGAGGCAGTCAAAATGATCCTTAGAATTCTTCCCTACCTTATTCCTGTGCTGAGATACAGGCTGCTCCAACCTGCTGTAAAATGCTTGATTTCGAGAGTGAGCGAAACTAATGAAAACATTGTTGGGGTAAGACCTAAAGGGAAAGACCTAGCACCAAATCCAATTTGCCATCTGATCTAACTTCTGGAGGCAGTCAAAATGAGCATTTGAATTCTTCCCTACCTTATTCCTGTGCTGAGATACAGGCTGCTCCAACCTGCTGTAAAATGCTTGATTTCGAGAGTGAGCGAAACTAATGAAAACATTGTTGGGGTAAAACCTAAAGGGAAAGACCTAGCACCAAATCCAATTTGCCATCTGATCTAACTTCTGGAGGCAGTCAAAATGAGCCTTAGAATTCTTCCCTACCTTATTCCTGTGCTGAGATACAGGCTGCTCCAACCTGCTGTAAAATGCTTGATTTCGAGAGTGAGCGAAACTAATGAAAACATTGTTGGGGTAAAACCTAAAGGGAAAGACCTAGCACCAAATCCAATTTGCCATCTGATCTAACTTCTGGAGGCAGTCAAAATGAGCCTTAGAATTCTTCCCTACCTTATTCCTGTGCTGAGATACAGGCTGCTCCAACCTGCTGTAAAATGCTTGATTTCGAGAGTGAGCGAAACTAATGAAAACATTGTTGGGGTAAAACCTAAAGGGAAAGACCTAGCACCAAATCCAATTTGCCATCTGATCTAACTTCTGGAGGCAGTCAAAATGAGCCTTAGAATTCTTCCCTACCTTATTCCTGTGCTGAGATACAGGCTGCTCCAACCTGCTGTAAAATGCTTGATTTCGAGAGTGAGCGAAACTAATGAAAACATTGTTGGGGTAAAACCTAAAGGGAAAGACCTAGCACCAAATCCAATTTGCCATCTGATCTAACTTCTGGAGGCAGTCAAAATGATCCTTAGAATTCTTCCCTACCTTATTGCTGTGCTGAGATACAGGCTGCTCCAACCTGCTGTAAAATGCTTGATTTCGAGAGTGAGCGAAACTAATGAAAACATTGTTGGGGTAAAACCTAAAGGGAAAGACCTAGCACCAAATCCAATTTGCCATCTGATCTAACTTCTGGAGGCAGTCAAAATGATCCTTAGAATTCTTCCCTACCTTATTCCTGTGCTGAGATACAGGCTGCTCCAACCTGCTGTAAAATGCTTGATTTCGAGAGTGAGCGAAACTAATGAAAACTTTGTTGGGGTAAAACCTAAAGGGAAAGACCTAGCACCAAATCCAATTTGCCATCTGATCTAACTTCTGGAGGCAGTCAAAATGAGCCTTAGAATTCTTCCCTACCTTATTCCTGTGCTGAGATACAGGCTGCTCCAACCTGCTGTAAAATGCTTGATTTCGAGAGTGAGCAAAACTAATGAAAACATTGTTGGGGTAAAACCTAAAGGGAAAGACCTAGCACCAAATCCAATTTGCCATCTGATCTAACTTCTGGAGGCAGTCAAAATGAGCCTTAGAATTCTTCCCTACCTTATTCCTGTGCTGAGATACAGGCTGCTCCAACCTGCTGTAAAATGCTTGATTTCGAGAGTGAGCGAAACTAATGAAAACATTGTTGGGGTAAAACCTAAAGGGAAAGACCTAGCACCAAATCCAATTTGCCATCTGATCTAACTTCTGGAGGCAGTCAAAATGATCCTTAGAATTCTTCCCTACCTTATTCCTGTGCTGAGATACAGGCTGCTCCAACCTGCTGTAAAATGCTTGATTTCGAGAGTGAGCGAAACTAATGAAAACATTGTTGGGGTAAAACCTAAAGGGAAAGACCTAGCACCAAATCCAATTTGCCATCTCATCTAACTTCTGGAGGCAGTCAAAATGAGCATTTGAATTCTTCCCTACCTTATTCCTGTGCTGAGATACAGGCTGCTCCAACCTGCTGTAAAATGCTTGATTTCGAGAGTGAGCGAAACTAATGAAAACATTGTTGGGGTAAAACCTAAAGGGAAAGACCTAGCACCAAATCCAATTTGCCATCTGATCTAACTTCTGGAGGCAGTCAAAATGATCCTTAGAATTCTTCCCTACCTTATTCCTGTGCTGAGATACAGGCTGCTCCAACCTGCTGTAAAATGCTTGATTTCGAGAGTGAGCGAAACTAATGAAAACATTGTTGGGGTAAAACCTAAAGGGAAAGACCTAGCACCAAATCCAATTTGCCATCTGATCTAACTTCTGGAGGCAGTCAAAATGAGCCTTAGAATTCTTCCCTACCTTATTCCTGTGCTGAGATACAGGCTGCTCCAACCTGCTGTAAAATGCTTGATTTCGAGAGTGAGCGAAACTAATGAAAACATTGTTGGGGTAAGACCTAAAGGGAAAGACCTAGCACCAAATCCAATTTGCCATCTGATCTAACTTCTGGAGGCAGTCAAAATGATCCTTAGAATTCTTCCCTACCTTATTCCTGTGCTGAGATACAGGCTGCTCCAACCTGCTGTAAAATGCTTGATTTCGAGAGTGAGCGAAACTAATGAAAACATTGTTGGGGTAAGACCTAAAGGGAAAGACCTAGCACCAAATCCAATTTGCCATCTGATCTAACTTCTGGAGGCAGTCAAAATGATCCTTAGAATTCTTCCCTACCTTATTCCTGTGCTGAGATACAGGCTGCTCCAACCTGCTGTAAAATGCTTGATTTCGAGAGTGAGCGAAACTAATGAAAACATTGTTGGGGTAAAACCTAAAGGGAAAGACCTAGCACCAAATCCAATTTGCCATCTGATCTAACTTCTGGAGGCAGTCAAAATGAGCCTTAGAATTCTTCCCTACCTTATTCCTGTGCTGAGATACAGGCTGCTCCAACCTGCTGTAAAATGCTTGATTTCGAGAGTGAGCGAAACTAATGAAAACATTGTTGGGGTAAAACCTAAAGGGAAAGACCTAGCACCAAATCCAATTTGCCATCTGATCTAACTTCTGGAGGCAGTCAAAATGAGCCTTAGAATTCTTCCCTACCTTATTCCTGTGCTGAGATACAGGCTGCTCCAACCTGCTGTAAAATGCTTGATTTCGAGAGTGAGCGAAACTAATGAAAACATTGTTGGAGTAAAACCTAAAGGGAAAGACCTAGCACCAAATCCAATTTGCCATCTGATCTAACTTCTGGAGGCAGTCAAAATGAGCCTTAGAATTCTTCCCTACCTTATTCCTGTGCTGAGATACAGGCTGCTCCAACCTGCTGTAAAATGCTTGATTTCGAGAGTGAGCGAAACTAATGAAAACATTGTTGGGGTAAAACCTAAAGGGAAAGACCTAGCACCAAATCCAATTTGCCATCTGATCTAACTTCTGGAGGCAGTCAAAATGAGCCTTAGAATTCTTCCCTACCTTATTCCTGTGCTGAGATACAGGCTGCTCCAACCTGCTGTAAAATGCTTGATTTCGAGAGTGAGCGAAACTAATGAAAACATTGTTGGGGTAAAACCTAAAGGGAAAGACCTAGCACCAAATCCAATTTGCCATCTGATCTAACTTCTGGAGGCAGTCAAAATGATCCTTAGAATTCTTCCCTACCTTATTCCTGTGCTGAGATACAGGCTGCTCCAACCTGCTGTAAAATGCTTGATTTCGAGAGTGAGCGAAACTAATGAAAACATTGTTGGGGTAAAACCTAAAGGGAAAGACCTAGCACCAAATCCAATTTGCCATCTGATCTAACTTCTGGAGGCAGTCAAAATGATCCTTAGAATTCTTCCCTACCTTATTCCTGTGCTGAGATACAGGCTGCTCCAACCTGCTGTAAAATGCTTGATTTCGAGAGTGAGCGAAACTAATGAAAACATTGTTGGGGTAAAACCTAAAGGGAAAGACCTAGCACCAAATCCAATTTGCCATCTGATCTAACTTCTGGAGGCAGTCAAAATGAGCCTTAGAATTCTTCCCTACCTTATTCCTGTGCTGAGATACAGGCTGCTCCAACCTGCTGTAAAATGCTTGATTTCGAGAGTGAGCGAAACTAATGAAAACATTGTTGGGGTAAAACCTAAAGGGAAAGACCTAGCACCAAATCCAATTTGCCATCTGATCTAACTTCTGGAGGCAGTCAAAATGAGCCTTAGAATTCTTCCCTACCTTATTCCTGTGCTGAGATACAGGCTGCTCCAACCTGCTGTAAAATGCTTGATTTCGAGAGTGAGCGAAACTAATGAAAACATTGTTGGGGTAAGACCTAAAGGGAAAGACCTAGCACCAAATCCAATTTGCCATCTGATCTAACTTCTGGAGGCAGTCAAAATGATCCTTAGAATTCTTCCCTACCTTATTCCTGTGCTGAGATACAGGCTGCTCCAACCTGCTGTAAAATGCTTGATTTCGAGAGTGAGCGAAACTAATGAAAACATTGTTGGGGTAAAACCTAAAGGGAAAGACCTAGCACCAAATCCAATTTGCCATCTGATCTAACTTCTGGAGGCAGTCAAAATGATCCTTAGAATTCTTCCCTACCTTATTCCTGTGCTGAGATACAGGCTGCTCCAACCTGCTGTAAAATGCTTGATTTCGAGAGTGAGCGAAACTAATGAAAACATTGTTGGGGTAAAACCTAAAGGGAAAGACCTAGCACCAAATCCAATTTGCCATCTGATCTAACTTCTGGAGGCAGTCAAAATGAGCCTTAGAATTCTTCCCTACCTTATTCCTGTGCTGAGATACAGGCTGCTCCAACCTGCTGTAAAATGCTTGATTTCGAGAGTGAGCGAAACTAATGAAAACATTGTTGGGGTAAAACCTAAAGGGAAAGACCTAGCACCAAATCCAATTTGCCATCTGATCTAACTTCTGGAGGCAGTCAAAATGATCCTTAGAATTCTTCCCTACCTTATTCCTGTGCTGAGATACAGGCTGCTCCAACCTGCTGTAAAATGCTTGATTTCGAGAGTGAGCGAAACTAATGAAAACATTGTTGGGGTAAAACCTAAAGGGAAAGACCTAGCACCAAATCCAATTTGCCATCTGATCTAACTTCTGGAGGCAGTCAAAATGATCCTTAGAATTCTTCCCTACCTTATTCCTGTGCTGAGATACAGGCTGCTCCAACCTGCTGTAAAATGCTTGATTTCGAGAGTGAGCGAAACTAATGAAAACATTGTTGGGGTAAAACCTAAAGGGAAAGACCTAGCACCAAATCCAATTTGCCATCTGATCTAACTTCTGGAGGCAGTCAAAATGAGCCTTAGAATTCTTCCCTACCTTATTCCTGTGCTGAGATACAGGCTGCTCCAACCTGCTGTAAAATGCTTGATTTCGAGAGTGAGCGAAACTAATGAAAACATTGTTGGGGTAAGACCTAAAGGGAAAGACCTAGCACCAAATCCAATTTGCCATCTGATCTAACTTCTGGAGGCAGTCAAAATGAGCCTTAGAATTCTTCCCTACCTTATTGCTGTGCTGAGATACAGGCTGCTCCAACCTGCTGTAAAATGCTTGATTTCGAGAGTGAGCGAAACTAATGAAAACATTGTTGGGGTAAAACCTAAAGGGAAAGACCTAGCACCAAATCCAATTTGCCATCTGATCTAACTTCTGGAGGCAGTCAAAATGAGCCTTAGAATTCTTCCCTACCTTATTCCTGTGCTGAGATACAGGCTGCTCCAACCTGCTGTAAAATGCTTGATTTCGAGAGTGAGCGAAACTAATGAAAACATTGTTGGGGTAAAACCTAAAGGGAAAGACCTAGCACCAAATCCAATTTGCCATCTGATCTAACTTCTGGAGGCAGTCAAAATGAGCCTTAGAATTCTTCCCTACCTTATTCCTGTGCTGAGATACAGGCTGCTCCCAACCTGCTGTAAAATGCTTGATTTCGAGAGTGAGCGAAACTAATGAAAACATTGTTGGGGTAAAAACCTAAAGGGAAAGACCTAGCACCAAATCCAATTTGCCATCTGATCTAACTTCTGGAGGCAGTCAAAATGAGCCTTAGAATTCTTCCCTACCTTATTCCTGTGCTGAGATACAGGCTGCTCCAACCTGCTGTAAAATGCTTGATTTCGAGAGTGAGCGAAACTAATGAAAACATTGTTGGGGTAAAACCTAAAGGGAAAGACCTAGCACCAAATCCAATTTGCCATCTGATCTAACTTCTGGAGGCAGTCAAAATGAGCCTTAGAATTCTTCCCTACCTTATTCCTGTGCTGAGATACAGGCTGCTCCAACCTGCTGTAAAATGCTTGATTTCGAGAGTGAGCGAAACTAATGAAAACATTGTTGGGGTAAAACCTAAAGGGAAAGACCTAGCACCAAATCCAATTTGCCATCTGATTCTAACTTCTGGAGGCAGTCAAAATGATCCTTAGAATTCTTCCCTACCTTATTCCTGTGCTGAGATACAGGCTGCTCCAACCTGCTGTAAAATGCTTGATTTCGAGAGTGAGCGAAACTAATGAAAACATTGTTGGGGTAAAACCTAAAGGGAAAGACCTAGCACCAAATCCAATTTGCCATCTGATCTAACTTCTGGAGGCAGTCAAAATGATCCTTAGAATTCTTCCCTACCTTATTCCTGTGCTGAGATACAGGCTGCTCCAACCTGCTGTAAAATGCTTGATTTCGAGAGTGAGCGAAACTAATGAAAACATTGTTGGGGGTAAAACCTAAAGGGAAAGACCTAGCACCAAATCCAATTTGCCATCTGATCTAACTTCTGGAGGCAGTCAAAATGATCCTTAGAATTCTTCCCTACCTTATTCCTGTGCTGAGATACAGGCTGCTCCAACCTGCTGTAAAATGCTTGATTTCGAGAGTGAGCGAAAACTAATGAAAACATTGTTGGGGTAAAACCTAAAGGGAAAGACCTAGCACCAAATCCAATTTGCCATCTGATCTAACTTCTGGAGGCAGTCAAAATGAGCCTTAGAATTCTTCCCTACCTTATTCCTGTGCTGAGATACAGGCTGCTCCAACCTGCTGTAAAATGCTTGATTTCGAGAGTGAGCGAAACTAATGAAAACATTGTTGGGGTAAAACCTAAAGGGAAAGACCTAGCACCAAATCCAATTTGCCATCTGATCTAACTTCTGGAGGCAGTCAAAATGAGCATTTGAATTCTTCCCTACCTTATTCCTGTGCTGAGATTACAGGCTGCTCCAACCTGCTGTAAAATGCTTGATTTCGAGAGTGAGCGAAACTAATGAAAACATTGTTGGGGTAAAACCTAAAGGGAAAGACCTAGCACCAAATCCAATTTGCCATCTGATCTAACTTCTGGAAGGCAGTCAAAATGATCCTTAGAATTCTTCCCTACCTTATTCCTGTGCTGAGATACAGGCTGCTCCAACCTGCTGTAAAATGCTTGATTTCGAGAGTGAGCGAAACTAATGAAAACATTGTTGGGGTAAAACCTAAAGGGAAAGACCTAGCACCAAATCCAATTTGCCATCTGATCTAACTTCTGGAGGCAGTCAAAATGAGCCTTAGAATTCTTCCCTACCTTATTCCTGTGCTGAGATACAGGCTGCTCCAACCTGCTGTAAAATGCTTGATTTCGAGAGTGAGCGAAACTAATGAAAACATTGTTGGGGTAAAACCTAAAGGGAAAGACCTAGCACCAAATCCAATTTGCCATCTGATCTAACTTCTGGAGGCAGTCAAAATGATCCTTAGAATTCTTCCCTACCTTATTCCTGTGCTGAGATACAGGCTGCTCCAACCTGCTGTAAAATGCTTGATTTCGAGAGTGAGCGAAACTAATGAAAAACATTGTTGGGGTAAAAACCTAAAGGGAAAGACCTAGCACCAAATCCAATTTGCCATCTGATCTAACTTCTGGAGGCAGTCAAAATGAGCCTTAGAATTCTTCCCTACCTTATTCCTGTGCTGAGATACAGGCTGCTCCAACCTGCTGTAAAATGCTTGATTTCGAGAGTGAGCGAAACTAATGAAAACATTGTTGGGGTAAAACCTAAAGGGAAAGACCTAGCACCAAATCCAATTTGCCATCTGATCTAACTTCTGGAGGCAGTCAAAATGATCCTTAGAATTCTTCCCTACCTTATTCCTGTGCTGAGATACAGGCTGCTCCAACCTGCTGTAAAATGCTTGATTTCGAGAGTGAGCGAAACTAATGAAAACATTGTTGGGGTAAAACCTAAAGGGAAAGACCTAGCACCAAATCCAATTTGCCATCTGATCTAACTTCTGGAGGCAGTCAAAATGAGCCTTAGAATTCTTCCCTACCTTATTCCTGTGCTGAGATACAGGCTGCTCCAACCTGCTGTAAAATGCTTGATTTCGAGAGTGAGCGAAACTAATGAAAACATTGTTGGGGTAAAACCTAAAGGGAAAGACCTAGCACCAAATCCAATTTGCCATCTGATCTAACTTCTGGAGGCAGTCAAAATGATCCTTAGAATTCTTCCCTACCTTATTCCTGTGCTGAGATACAGGCTGCTCCAACCTGCTGTAAAATGCTTGATTTCGAGAGTGAGCGAAACTAATGAAAACATTGTTGGGGTAAAACCTAAAGGGAAAGACCTAGCACCAAATCCAATTTGCCATCTGATCTAACTTCTGGAGGCAGTCAAAATGAGCCTTAGAATTCTTCCCTACCTTATTCCTGTGCTGAGATACAGGCTGCTCCAACCTGCTGTAAAATGCTTGATTTCGAGAGTGAGCGAAACTAATGAAAACATTGTTGGGGTAAAACCTAAAGGGAAAGACCTAGCACCAAAATCCAATTTGCCATCTGATCTAACTTCTGGAGGCAGTCAAATGATCCTTAGAATTCTTCCCTACCTTATTCCTGTGCTGAGATACAGGCTGCTCCAACCTGCTGTAAAATGCTTGATTTCGAGAGTGAGCGAAACTAATGAAAACATTGTTGGGGTAAAACCTAAAGGGAAAGACCTAGCACCAAATCCAATTTGCCATCTGATCTAACTTCTGGAGGCAGTCAAAATGAGCCTTAGAATTCTTCCCTACCTTATTCCTGTGCTGAGATACAGGCTGCTCCAACCTGCTGTAAAATGCTTGATTTCGAGAGTGAGCGAAACTAATGAAAACATTGTTGGGGTAAAACCTAAAGGGAAAGACGTAGCACCAAATCCAATTTGCCATCTGATCTAACTTCTGGAGGCAGTCAAAATGATCCTTAGAATTCTTCCCTACCTTATTCCTGTGCTGAGATACAGGCTGCTCCAACCTGCTGTAAAATGCTTGATTTCGAGAGTGAGCGAAACTAATGAAAACATTGTTGGGGGTAAAACCTAAAGGGAAAGACCTAGCACCAAATCCAATTTGCCATCTGATCTAACTTCTGGAGGCAGTCAAAATGAGCCTTAGAATTCTTCCCTACCTTATTCCTGTGCTGAGATACAGGCTGCTCCAACCTGCTGTAAAATGCTTGATTTCGAGAGTGAGCGAAACTAATGAAAACATTGTTGGGGTAAAACCTAAAGGGAAAGACCTAGCACCAAATCCAATTTGCCATCTGATCTAACTTCTGGAGGCAGTCAAAATGATCCTTAGAATTCTTCCCTACCTTATTCCTGTGCTGAGATACAGGCTGCTCCAACCTGCTGTAAAATGCTTGATTTCGAGAGTGAGCGAAAACTAATGAAAAACATTGTTGGGATAAAAACCTAAAGGGAAAGACCTAGCACCAAATCCAATTTGCCATCTGATCTAACTTCTGGAGGCAGTCAAAATGATCCTTAGAATTCTTCCCTACCTTATTCCTGTGCTGAGATACAGGCTGCTCCAACCTGCTGTAAAATGCTTGATTTCGAGAGTGAGCGAAACTAATGAAAACATTGTTGGGGTAAAACCTAAAGGGAAAGACCTAGCACCAAATCCAATTTGCCATCTGATCTAACTTCTGGAGGCAGTCAAAATGATCCTTAGAATTCTTCCCTACCTTATTCCTGTGCTGAGATACAGGCTGCTCCAACCTGCTGTAAAATGCTTGATTTCGAGAGTGAGCGAAACTAATGAAAACATTGTTGGGGTAAAACCTAAAGGGAAAGGACCTAGCACCAAATCCAATTTGCCATCTGATCTAACTTCTGGAGGCAGTCAAAATGATCCTTAGAATTCTTCCCTACCTTATTCCTGTGCTGAGATACAGGCTGCTCCAACCTGCTGTAAAATGCTTGATTTCGAGAGTGAGCGAAAACTAATGAAAACATTGTTGGGGTAAAACCTAAAGGGAAAGACCTAGCACCAAATCCAATTTGCCATCTGATCTAACTTCTGGAGGCAGTCAAAATGAGCCTTAGAATTCTTCCCTACCTTATTCCTGTGCTGAGATACAGGCTGCTCCAACCTGCTGTAAAATGCTTGATTTCGAGAGTGAGCGAAACTAATAATGAAAACATTGTTGGGGTAAAACCTAAAGGGAAAGACCTAGCACACCAATCCAATTTGCCATCTGATCTAACTTCTGGAGGCAGTCAAAATGAGCATTTGAATTTCTTCCCTACCTTATTCCTGTGCTGAGATACAGGCTGCTCCAACCTGCTGTAAAAATGCTTGATTTCGAGAGTGAGCGAAACTAATGAAAACATTGTTGGGGGTAAAACCTAAAGGGAAAGACCTAGCACCAAATCCAATTTGCCATCTGATCTAACTTCTGGAGGCAGTCCAAAATGAGCCTTAGAATTCTTCCCTACCTTATTCCTGTGCTGAGATACAGGCTGCTCCAACCTGCTGTAAAATGCTTGATTTCGAGAGTGAGCGAAACTAATGAAAACATGTTGGGGTAAAACCTAAAGGGAAAGACCTAGCACCAAATCCAATTTGCCATCTGATCTAACTTCTGGAGGCAGTCAAAATGAGCCTTAGAATTCTTCCCTACCTTATTCCTGTGCTGAGATACAGGCTGCTCCAACCTGCTGTAAAATGCTTGATTTCGAGAGTGAGCGAAACTAATGAAAACATTGTTGGGGTAAAACCTAAAGGGAAAGACCTAGCACCAAATCCAATTTGCCATCTGATCTAACTTCTGGAGGGCAGTCAAAATGAGCCTTAGAATTCTTCCCTACCTTATTCCTGTGCTGAGATACAGGCTGCTCCAACCTGCAGTAAAATGCTTGATTTCGAGAGTGAGCGAAACTAATGAAAACATTGTTGGGTAAAACCTAAAGGGAAAGACCTAGCACCAAATCCAATTTGCCATCTGATCTAACTTCTGGAGGCAGTCAAAATGAGCCTTAGAATTCTTCCCTACACTATATTCCTGTGCTGAGATACAGGCTGCTCCAACCTGCTGTAAAAATGCTTGATTTCGAGAGTGAGCGACAACTAATGACAACATTGTTGGGGTAAAACCTAAAGGACAAGACCTAGCACCAAATCCAATTTGCCATCTGATCTAACGTCTGGGAGGCAGTCAAAATGATCCTTAGAATTCTTCCCCTACCTTATTCCTGTGCTGAGATACAGGCTGCTCCAACCTGCTGTAAAATGCTTGATTTTGAGAGTGAGCGAAACTAATGAAAACATTGTTGGGGTAAAACCTAAAGGGAAAAGACCTAGCACCAAATCCAATTTGCCATCTGATCTAACTTCTGGAGGCAGTCAAAATGATCCTTAGAATTCTTCCCTACCTTATTCCTGTGCTGAGATACAGGCTGCTCCAACCTGCTGTAAAATGCTTGATTTCGAGAGTGAGCGAAAACTAATGAAAACATTGTTGGGGTAAAACCTAAAGGGAAAGACCTAGCACCAAATCCAATTTGCCATCTGATCTAACTTCTGGAGGCAGTCAAAATGAGCCTTAGAATTCTTCCCTACCTTATTCCTGTGCTGAGATACAGGGCTGCTCCAACCTGCTGTAAAAGTGCTTGATTTCGAGAGTGAGCGAAACTAATGAAAAACATTGTTGGGGTAAAACCTAAAGGGAAAGACCTAGCACCAAATCCAATTTGCCATCTGATCTAACTTCTGGAGGCAGTCAAAATGAGCCTTAGAATTCTTCCCTACCTTATTCCTGTGCTGAGATACAGGCTGCTCCAACCTGCTGTAAAAATGCTTGATTTCGAGAGTGAGCGAAACTAATGAAAACATTGTTGGGGTAAAACCTAAAGGAAAGACCTAGCACCAAATCCAATTTGCATCTGATCTAACTTCTGGAGGCAGTCAAAATGAGCCTTAGAATTCTTCCCTACCTTATTCCTGTGCTGAGATACCAGGCTGCTCCAACCTGCTGTAAAATGCTTGATTTCGAGAGTGAGCGAAACTAATGAAAACATTGTTGGGGTAAAACCTAAAGGGAAAGACCTAGCACCAAATCCAATTTGCCATCTGATCTAACTTCTGGAGGCAGTCAAAATGAGCCTTAGAATTCTTCCCTACCTTATTCCTGTGCTGAGATACAGGCTGCTCCAACCTGCTGTAAAATGCTTGATTTCGAGAGTGAGCGAAACTAATGAAAAACATTGTTGGGGTAAACCTAAAGGGAAAGACCTAGCACCAAATCCAATTTGCCATCTGATCTAACTTCTGGAGGCAGTCAAAATGAGCCTTAGAATTCTTCCCTACCTTATTCCTGTGCTGAGATACAGGCTGCTCCAACCTGCTGTAAAAATGCTTGATTTCGAGAGTGAGCGAAACTAATGAAAACATTGTTGGGGTAAAACCTAAAGGGAAAGGACCTAGCACCAAATCCAATTTGCCATCTGATCTAACTTCTGGAGGCAGTCAAAATGATCCTTAGAATTCTTCCCTACCTTATTCCTGTGCTGAGATACAGGCTGCTCCAACCTGCTGTAAAATGCTTGATTTCGAGAGTGAGCGAAACTCAATGAAAACATTGTTGGGGTAAAACCTAAAGGGAAAGACCTAGCACCAAATCCAATTTGCCATCTGATCTAACTTCTGGAGGCAGTCAAAATGAGCCTTAGAATTCTTCCCTACCTTATTCCTGTGCTGAGATACAGGCTGCTCCAACCTGCTGTAAAATGCTTGATTTCGAGAGTGAGCGAAACTAATGAAAACATTGTTGGGGTAAAACCTAAAGGGAAAGACCTAGCACCAAATCCAATTTGCCATCTGATCTAACTTCTGGAGGCAGTCAAAATGATCCTTAGAATTCTTCCCTACCTTATTCCTGTGCTGAGATACAGGCTGCTTCCAACCTGCTGTAAAATGCTTGATTTCGAGAGTGAGCGAAACTAATGAAAACATTGTTGGGGTAAAACCTAAAGGGAAAGACCTAGCACCAAATCCAATTTGCCATCTGATCTAACTTCTGGAGGCAGTCAAAATGATCCTTAGAATTCTTCCCTACCTTATTCCTGTGCTGAGATACAGGCTGCTCCAACCTGCTGTAAAATGCTTGATTTCGAGAGTGAGCGAAACTAATGAAAACATTGTTGGGGTAAAACCTAAAGGGAAAGACCTAGCACCAAATCCAATTTGCCATCTGATCTAACTTCTGGAGGCAGTCAAAATGATCCTTAGAATTCTTCCCTACCCTTATTCCTGTGCTGAGATACAGGCTGCTCCAACCTGCTGTAAAATGCTTGATTTCGAGAGTGAGCGAAACTAATGAAAACATTGTTGGGCTAAAAACCTAAAGGGAAAGGCCTAGCACCAAATCCAATTTGCCATCTGATCTAACTTCTGGAGGCAGTCAAAATGATCCTTTAGAATTCTCCCTACCTTGTTCCTGTGCTGAGATACAGGCTGCTCCAACCTGCTGTAAAATGCTTGATTTCGAGAGTGAGCGAAACTAATGAAAACATTGTTGGGTAAAACCTAAAGGGAAAGACCTAGCACCAAATCCAATTTGCCATCTGATCTAACTTCTGGAGGCAGTCAAAATGAGCCTTAGAATTCTTCCTACCTTATTCCTGTGCTGAGATACAGGCTGCTCCAACCTGCTGTAAAATGCTTGATTTCGAGAGTGAGCGAAACTAATGAAAACATTGTTGGGGTAAAACCTAAAGGGAAAGACCTAGCACCAAATCCAATTTGCCATCTGATCTAACTTCTGGAGGCAGTCAAAATGATCCTTAGAATTCTTCCCTACCTTATTCCTGTGCTGAGATACAGGCTGCTCCAACCTGCTGTAAAATGCTTGATTTCGAGAGTGAGCGAAACTAATGAAAACATTGTTTGGGGTAAAACCTAAAGGGAAAGACCTAGCACCAAATCCAATTTGCCATCTGATCTAACTTCTGGAGGCAGTCAAAATGAGCATTTGAATTCTTCCCTACCTTATTCCTGTGCTGAGATACAGGCTGCTCCAACCTGCTGTAAATGCTTGATTTCGAGAGTGAGCGAAACTAATGAATAACATTGTTGGGGTAAAACCTAAAGGGAAAGACCTAGCACCAAATCCAATTTGCCATCTGATCTAACTTCTGGAGGCAGTCAAAATGATCCTTAGAATTCTTCCCTACCTTATTCTGTGCTGAGATACAGGCTGCTCCAACCTGCTGTAAATGCTTGATTTCGAGAGTGAGCGAAACTAATGAAAACATTGTTGGGGTAAAACCTAAAGGGAAAGACCTAGCACCAAATCCAATTTGCCATCCTGATCTAACTTCTGGAGGCAGTCAAAATGAGCCTTAGAATTCTTCCCTACCTTATTCCTGTGCTGAGATACAGGCTGCTCCAACCTGCTGTAAAATGCTTGATTTCGAGAGTGAGCGAAACTAATGAAAACATTGTTGGGGTAAAAACCTAAAGGGAAAGACCTAGCACCAAATCCAATTTGCCATCTGATCTAACTTCTGGAGGCAGTCAAAATGATCCTTAGAATTCTTCCCTACCTTATTCCTGTGCTGAGATACAGGCTGCTCCCAACCTGCTGTAAAATGCTTGATTTCGAGAGTGAGCGAAACTAAATGAAAACATTGTTGGGGTAAAACCTAAAGGGAAAGACCTAGCACCTAATCCAATTTGCAATCTGATCTAACTTCTGGAGGCAGTCAAAATGAGCCTTAGAATTCTTCCCTACCTTATTCCTGTGCTGAGATACAGGCTGCTCCAACCTGCTGTAAAATGCTTGATTTCGAGAGTGAGCGAAACTAATGAAAACATTGTTGGGGTAAAACCTAAAGGGAAAGACCTAGCACCAAATCCAATTTGCCATCTGATCTAACTTCTGGAGGCAGTCAAAATGAGCATTTGAATTCTTCCCTACCTTATTCCTGTGCTGAGATACACAGGCTGCTCCAACCTGCTGTGAAAAATGCTTGATTTCGAGAGTGAGCGAAACTAATGAAAACATTGTTGGGGTAAAACCTAAAGGGAAAGACCTAGCACCAAATCCAATTTGCCATCTGATCTACTTCTGGAGGCAGTCAAAATGAGCATTTGAATTCTTCCCTACCTTATTCCTGTGCTGAGATACAGGCTGCTCCAACCTGCAGTAAAAATGCTTGATTTCGAGAGTGAGCGAAACTAATGAAAACATTGTTGGGGTAAAACCTAAAGGGAAAGACCTAGCACCAAATCCAATTTGCCATCTGATCTAACTTCTGGAGGCAGTCAAAATGAGCCTTAGAATTCTTCCCTACCTTATTCCTGTGCTGGAATACAGGCTGCTCCAACCTGCTGTAAAATGCTTGATTTCGAGAGTGAGCGAAACTAATGAAAACATTGTTGGGGTAAAACCTAAAGGGAAAGACCTAGCACCAAATCCAATTTGCCATCTGATCTAACTTCTGGAGGCAGTCAAAATGATCCTTAGAATTCTTCCCTACCTTATTCCTGTGCTGAGATACAGGCTGCTCCAACCTGCTGTAAAATGCTTGATTTCGAGAGTGAGCGAAACTAATGAAAAACATTGTTGGGGTAAAACCTAAAGGGAAAGACCTAGCACCAAATCCAATTTGCCATCTGATCTAACTTCTGGAGGCAGTCAAAATGAGCCTTAGAATTCTTCCTACCTTATTCCTGTGCTGAGATACAGGCTGCTCCAACCTGCTGTAAATGCTTGATTTCGAGAGTGAGCGAAACTAATGAAAAACATTGTTGGGGTAAAAACCTAAAGGGAAAGGACCTAGCACCAAATCCCAAGTTGCCATCTGATCTAAACTTCTGGAGGCAGTCCAAAATGATCCTTAGAATTCTTCCCTACCTTATTCCTGTGCTGAGATACAGGCTGCTCCAACCTGCTGTAAAATGCTTGATTTCGAGAGTGAGCGAAACTTAATGAAAACATTGTTGGGGTAAAACCTAAAGGGAAAGACCTAGCACCAAATCCAATTTGCCATCTGATCTAACTTCTGGAGGCAGTCAAAATGAGCCTTAGAATTCTTCCCTACCTTATTCCTGTGCTGAGATACAGGCTGCTCCAACCTGCTGTAAAATGCTTGATTTCGAGAGTGAGCGAAACTAATGAAAACATTGTTGGGGTAAAACCCTAAAGGGAAAGACCTAGCACCAAATCCAATTTGCCATC
>NW_027143467.1:0-59754 GCF_026170545.1 Melanerpes formicivorus | reverse complement strand
ATTCCTGTGCTGAGATACAGGCTGCTCCAACCTGCTCTAAAATGCTTGATTTCGAGAGTGAGCGAAACTAATGAAAACATTGTTGGGGTAAAACCTAAAGGGAAAGACCTAGCACCAAATCCAATTTGCCATCTGATCTAACTTCTGGAGGCAGTCAAAATGAGCCTTAGAATTCTTCCCTACCTTATTCCTGTGCTGAGATACAGGCTGCTCCAACCTGCTGTAAAATGCTTGATTTCGAGAGTGAGCGAAACTAATGAAAACATTGTTGGGGTAAAACCTAAAGGGAAAGACCTAGCACCAAATCCAATTTGCCATCTGATCTAACTTCTGGAGGCAGTCAAAATGATCCTTAGAATTCTTCCCTAGCCTTATTCCTGTGCTGAGATACAGGCTGCTCCAACCTGCTGTAAAATGCTTGATTTCGAGAGTGAGCGAAACTAATGAAAACATTGTTGGGGTAAAACCTAAAGGGAAAGACCTAGCACCAAATCCAATTTGCCATCTGATCTAACTTCTGGAGGCAGTCAAAATGATCCTTAGAATTCTTCCCTACCTTATTCCTGTGCTGAGATACAGGCTGCTCCAACCTGCTGTAAAATGCTTGATTTCGAGAGTGAGCGAAACTAATGAAAACATTGTTGGGGTAAAACCTAAAGGGAAAGACCTAGCACCAAATCCAATTTGCCATCTGATCTAACTTCTGGAGGCAGTCAAAATGATCCTTAGAATTCTTCCCTACCTTATTCCTGTGCTGAGATACAGGCTGCTCCAACCTGCTGTAAAATGCTTGATTTCGAGAGTGAGCGAAACTAATGAAAACATTGTTGGGGTAAAACCTAAAGGGAAAGACCTAGCACCAAATCCAATTTGCCATCTGATCTAACTTCTGGAGGCAGTCAAATGAGCCTTAGAATTCTTCCCTACCTTATTCCTGTGCTGAGATACAGGCTGCTCCAACCTGCTGTAAAATGCTTGATTTCGAGAGTGAGCGAAACTAATGAAAACATTGTTGGGGTAAAACCTAAAGGGAAAGACCTAGCACCAAATCCAATTTGCCATCTGATCTAACTTCTGGAGGCAGTCAAAATGAGCCTTAGAATTCTTCCCTACCTTATTCCTGTGCTGAGATACAGGCTGCTCCAACCTGCTGTAAAATGCTTGATTTCGAGAGTGAGCGAAAACTAATGAAAACATTGTTGGGGTAAAACCTAAAGGGAAAGACCTAGCACCAAATCCAATTTGCCATCTGATCTAACTTCTGGAGGCAGTCAAAATGAGCCTTAGAATTCTTCCCTACCTTATTCCTGTGCTGAGATACAGGCTGCTCCAACCTGCTGTAAAATGCTTGATTTCGAGAGTGAGCGAAACTAATGAAAACATTGTTGGGGTAAAACCTAAAGGAAAGACCTAGCACCAAATCCAATTTGCCATCTGATCTAACTTCTGGAGGCAGTCAAAATGAGCCTTTGAATTCTTCCCTACCTTATTCCTGTGCTGAGATACAGGCTGCTCCAACCTGCTCTAAAATGCTTGATTTCGAGAGTGAGCGAAACTAATGAAAACATTGTTGGGGTAAAACCTAAAGGGAAAGACCTAGCACCAAATCCAATTTGCCATCTGATCTAACTTCTGGAGGCAGTCAAAATGATCCTTAGAATTCTTCCCTACCTTATTCCTGTGCTGAGATACAGGCTGCTCCAACCTGCTGTAAAATGCTTGATTTCGAGAGTGAGCGAAACTAATGAAAACATTGTTGGGGTAAAACCTAAAGGGAAAGACCTAGCACCAAATCCAATTTGCCATCTGATCTAACTTCTGGAGGCAGTCAAAATGATCCTTAGAATTCTTCCCTACCTTATTCCTGTGCTGAGATACAGGCTGCTCCAACCTGCTGTAAAATGCTTGATTTCGAGAGTGAGCGAAACTAATGAAAACATTGTTGGGGTAAAACCTAAAGGGAAAGACCTAGCACCAAATCCAATTTGCCATCTGACCTAACTTCTGGAGGCAGTCAAAATGAGCCTTAGAATTCTTCCCTACCTTATTCCTGTGCTGAGATACAGGCTGCTCCAACCTGCTGTAAAATGCTTGATTTCGAGAGTGAGCGAAACTAATGAAAACATTGTTGGGGTAAAACCTAAAGGGAAAGACCTAGCACCAAATCCAATTTGCCATCTGATCTAACTTCTGGAGGCAGTCAAAATGAGCCTTTGAATTCTTCCCTACCTTATTCCTGTGCTGAGATACAGGCTGCTCCAACCTGCTCTAAAATGCTTGATTTCGAGAGTGAGCGAAACTAATGAAAACATTGTTGGGGTAAAACCTAAAGGGAAAGACCTAGCACCAAATCCAATTTGCCATCTGATCTAACTTCTGGAGGCAGTCAAAATGATCCTTAGAATTCTTCCCTACCTTATTCCTGTGCTGAGATACAGGCTGCTCCAACCTGCTGTAAAATGCTTGATTTCGAGAGTGAGCGAAACTAATGAAAACATTGTTGGGGTAAAACCTAAAGGGAAAGACCTAGCACCAAATCCAATTTGCCATCTGATCTAACTTCTGGAGGCAGTCAAAATGATCCTTAGAATTCTTCCCTACCTTATTCCTGTGCTGAGATACAGGCTGCTCCAACCTGCTGTAAAATGCTTGATTTCGAGAGTGAGCGAAACTAATGAAAACATTGTTGGGGTAAAACCTAAAGGGAAAGACCTAGCACCAAATCCAATTTGCCATCTGATCTAACTTCTGGAGGCAGTCAAAATGAGCCTTAGAATTCTTCCCTACCTTATTCCTGTGCTGAGATACAGGCTGCTCCAACCTGCTGTAAAATGCTTGATTTCGAGAGTGAGCGAAACTAATGAAAACATTGTTGGGGTAAAACCTAAAGGGAAAGACCTAGCACCAAATCCAATTTGCCATCTGATCTAACTTCTGGAGGCAGTCAAAATGAGCCTTAGAATTCTTCCCTACCTTATTCCTGTGCTGAGATACAGGCTGCTCCAACCTGCTGTAAAATGCTTGATTTCGAGAGTGAGCGAAACTAATGAAAACATTGTTGGGGTAAAACCTAAAGGGAAAGACCTAGCACCAAATCCAATTTGCCATCTGATCTAACTTCTGGAGGCAGTCAAAATGAGCCTTAGAATTCTTCCCTACCTTATTCCTGTGCTGAGATACAGGCTGCTCCAACCTGCTGTAAAATGCTTGATTTCGAGAGTGAGCGAAACTAATGAAAACATTGTTGGGGTAAAACCTAAAGGGAAAGACCTAGCACCAAATCCAATTTGCCATCTGATCTAACTTCTGGAGGCAGTCAAAATGAGCCTTAGAATTCTTCCCTACCTTATTCCTGTGCTGAGATACAGGCTGCTCCAACCTGCTGTAAAATGCTTGATTTCGAGAGTGAGCGAAACTAATGAAAACATTGTTGGGGTAAAACCTAAAGGGAAAGACCTAGCACCAAATCCAATTTGCCATCTGATCTAACTTCTGGAGGCAGTCAAAATGAGCCTTAGAATTCTTCCCTACCTTATTCCTGTGCTGAGATACAGGCTGCTCCAACCTGCTGTAAAATGCTTGATTTCGAGAGTGAGCGAAACTAATGAAAACATTGTTGGGGTAAAACCTAAAGGGAAAGACCTAGCACCAAATCCAATTTGCCATCTGATCTAACTTCTGGAGGCAGTCAAAATGATCCTTAGAATTCTTCCCTACCTTATTCCTGTGCTGAGATACAGGCTGCTCCAACCTGCTGTAAAATGCTTGATTTCGAGAGTGAGCGAAACTAATGAAAACATTGTTGGGGTAAAACCTAAAGGGAAAGACCTAGCACCAAATCCAATTTGCCATCTGATCTAACTTCTGGAGGCAGTCAAAATGAGCATTTGAATTCTTCCCTACCTTATTCCTGTGCTGAGATACAGGCTGCTCCAACCTGCTGTAAAATGCTTGATTTCGAGAGTGAGCGAAACTAATGAAAACATTGTTGGGGTAAAACCTAAAGGGAAAGACCTAGCACCAAATCCAATTTGCCATCTGATCTAACTTCTGGAGGCAGTCAAAATGATCCTTAGAATTCTTCCCTACCTTATTCCTGTGCTGAGATACAGGCTGCTCCAACCTGCTGTAAAATGCTTGATTTCGAGAGTGAGCGAAACTAATGAAAACATTGTTGGGGTAAAACCTAAAGGGAAAGACCTAGCACCAAATCCAATTTGCCATCTGATCTAACTTCTGGAGGCAGTCAAAATGATCCTTAGAATTCTTCCCTACCTTATTCCTGTGCTGAGATACAGGCTGCTCCAACCTGCTGTAAAATGCTTGATTTCGAGAGTGAGCGAAACTAATGAAAACATTGTTGGGGTAAAACCTAAAGGGAAAGACCTAGCACCAAATCCAATTTGCCATCTGATCTAACTTCTGGAGGCAGTCAAAATGATCCTTAGAATTCTTCCCTACCTTATTCCTGTGCTGAGATACAGGCTGCTCCAACCTGCTGTAAAATGCTTGATTTCGAGAGTGAGCGAAACTAATGAAAACATTGTTGGGGTAAAACCTAAAGGGAAAGACCTAGCACCAAATCCAATTTGCCATCTGATCTAACTTCTGGAGGCAGTCAAAATGATCCTTAGAATTCTTCCCTACCTTATTCCTGTGCTGAGATACAGGCTGCTCCAACCTGCTGTAAAATGCTTGATTTCGAGAGTGAGCGAAACTAATGAAAACATTGTTGGGGTAAAACCTAAAGGGAAAGACCTAGCACCAAATCCAATTTGCCATCTGATCTAACTTCTGGAGGCAGTCAAAATGAGCCTTAGAATTCTTCCCTACCTTATTCCTGTGCTGAGATACAGGCTGCTCCAACCTGCTGTAAAATGCTTGATTTCGAGAGTGAGCGAAACTAATGAAAACATTGTTGGGGTAAAACCTAAAGGGAAAGACCTAGCACCAAATCCAATTTGCCATCTGACCTAACTTCTGGAGGCAGTCAAAATGATCCTTAGAATTCTTCCCTACCTTATTCCTGTGCTGAGATACAGTCTGCTCCAACCTGCTCTAAAATGCTTGATTTCGAGAGTGAGCGAAACTAATGAAAACATTGTTGGGGTAAAACCTAAAGGGAAAGACCTAGCACCAAATCCAATTTGCCATCTGATCTAACTTCTGGAGGCAGTCAAAATGAGCCTTTGAATTCTTCCCTACCTTATTCCTGTGCTGAGATACAGGCTGCTCCAACCTGCTCTAAAATGCTTGATTTCGAGAGTGAGCGAAACTAATGAAAACATTGTTGGGGTAAAACCTAAAGGGAAAGACCTAGCACCAAATCCAATTTGCCATCTGATCTAACTTCTGGAGGCAGTCAAAATGATCCTTAGAATTCTTCCCTACCTTATTCCTGTGCTGAGATACAGGCTGCTCCAACCTGCTGTAAAATGCTTGATTTCGAGAGTGAGCGAAACTAATGAAAACATTGTTGGGGTAAAACCTAAAGGGAAAGACCTAGCACCAAATCCAATTTGCCATCTGATCTAACTTCTGGAGGCAGTCAAAATGAGCCTTTGAATTCTTCCCTACCTTATTCCTGTGCTGAGATACAGGCTGCTCCAACCTGCTGTAAAATGCTTGATTTCGAGAGTGAGCGAAACTAATGAAAACATTGTTGGGGTAAAACCTAAAGGGAAAGACCTAGCACCAAATCCAATTTGCCATCTGATCTAACTTCTGGAGGCAGTCAAAATGAGCCTTAGAATTCTTCCCTACCTTATTCCTGTGCTGAGATACAGGCTGCTCCAACCTGCTGTAAAATGCTTGATTTCGAGAGTGAGCGAAACTAATGAAAACATTGTTGGGGTAAAACCTAAAGGGAAAGACCTAGCACCAAATCCAATTTGCCATCTGACCTAACTTCTGGAGGCAGTCAAAATGATCCTTAGAATTCTTCCCTACCTTATTCCTGTGCTGAGATACAGGCTGCTCCAACCTGCTGTAAAATGCTTGATTTCGAGAGTGAGCGAAACTAATGAAAACATTGTTGGGGTAAAACCTAAAGGGAAAGACCTAGCACCAAATCCAATTTGCCATCTGATCTAACTTCTGGAGGCAGTCAAAATGAGCCTTAGAATTCTTCCCTACCTTATTCCTGTGCTGAGATACAGGCTGCTCCAACCTGCTGTAAAATGCTTGATTTCGAGAGTGAGCGAAACTAATGAAAACATTGTTGGGGTAAAACCTAAAGGGAAAGACCTAGCACCAAATCCAATTTGCCATCTGATCTAACTTCTGAAGGCAGTCAAAATGATCCTTAGAATTCTTCCCTACCTTATTCCTGTGCTGAGATACAGGCTGCTCCAACCTGCTGTAAAATGCTTGATTTCGAGAGTGAGCGAAACTAATGAAAACATTGTTGGGGTAAAACCTAAAGGGAAAGACCTAGCACCAAATCCAATTTGCCATCTGACCTAACTTCTGGAGGCAGTCAAAATGATCCTTAGAATTCTTCCCTACCTTATTCCTGTGCTGAGATACAGGCTGCTCCAACCTGCTGTAAAATGCTTGATTTCGAGAGTGAGCGAAACTAATGAAAACATTGTTGGGGTAAAACCTAAAGGGAAAGACCTAGCACCAAATCCAATTTGCCATCTGATCTAACTTCTGGAGGCAGTCAAAATGAGCCTTTGAATTCTTCCCTACCTTATTCCTGTGCTGAGATACAGGCTGCTCCAACCTGCTGTAAAATGCTTGATTTCGAGAGTGAGCGAAACTGATGAAAACATTGTTGGGGTAAAACCTAAAGGGAAAGACCTAGCACCAAATCCAATTTGCCATCTGATCTAACTTCTGGAGGCAGTCAAAATGAGCCTTTGAATTCTTCCCTACCTTATTCCTGTGCTGAGATACAGGCTGCTCCAACCTGCTGTAAAATGCTTGATTTCGAGAGTGAGCGAAACTAATGAAAACATTGTTGGGGTAAAACCTAAAGGGAAAGACCTAGCACCAAATACAATTTGCCATCTGATCTAACTTCTGGAGGCAGTCAAAATGATCCTTAGAATTCTTCCCTACCTTATTCCTGTGCTGAGATACAGGCTGCTCCAACCTGCTGTAAAATGCTTGATTTCGAGAGTGAGCGAAACTAATGAAAACATTGTTGGGGTAAAACCTAAAGGGAAAGACCTAGCACCAAATCCAATTTGCCATCTGATCTAACTTCTGGAGGCAGTCAAAATGATCCTTAGAATTCTTCCCTACCTTATTCCTGTGCTGAGATACAGTCTGCTCCAACCTGCTGTAAAATGCTTGATTTCGAGAGTGAGCGAAACTAATGAAAACATTGTTGGGGTAAAACCTAAAGGGAAAGACCTAGCACCAAATCCAATTTGCCATCTGATCTAACTTCTGGAGGCAGTCAAAATGATCCTTAGAATTCTTCCCTACCTTATTCCTGTGCTGAGATACAGGCTGCTCCAACCTGCTGTAAAATGCTTGATTTCGAGAGTGAGCGAAACTAATGAAAACATTGTTGGGGTAAAACCTAAAGGGAAAGACCTAGCACCACATCCAATTTGCCATCTGATCTAACTTCTGGAGGCAGTCAAAATGAGCCTTAGAATTCTTCCCTACCTTATTCCTGTGCTGAGATACAGGCTGCTCCAACCTGCTCTAAAATGCTTGATTTCGAGAGTGAGCAAAACTAATGAAAACATTGTTGGGGTAAAACCTAAAGGGAAAGACCTAGCACCAAATCCAATTTGCCATCTGATCTAACTTCTGGAGGCAGTCAAAATGAGCCTTAGAATTCTTCCCTACCTTATTCCTGTGCTGAGATACAGGCTGCTCCAACCTGCTGTAAAATGCTTGATTTCGAGAGTGAGCGAAACTAATGAAAACATTGTTGGGGTAAAACCTAAAGGGAAAGACCTAGCACCAAATCCAATTTGCCATCTGATCTAACTTCTGGAGGCAGTCAAAATGAGCCTTAGAATTCTTCCCTACCTTATTCCTGTGCTGAGATACAGGCTGCTCCAACCTGCTCTAAAATGCTTGATTTCGAGAGTGAGCGAAACTAATGAAAACATTGTTGGGGTAAAACCTAAAGGGAAAGACCTAGCACCAAATCCAATTTGCCATCTGATCTAACTTCTGGAGGCAGTCAAAATGAGCCTTAGAATTCTTCCCTACCTTATTCCTGTGCTGAGATACAGGCTGCTCCAACCTGCTGTAAAATGCTTGATTTCGAGAGTGAGCGAAACTAATGAAAACATTGTTGGGGTAAAACCTAAAGGGAAAGACCTAGCACCAAATCCAATTTGCCATCTGATCTAACTTCTGGAGGCAGTCAAAATGAGCCTTAGAATTCTTCCCTACCTTATTCCTGTGCTGAGATACAGGCTGCTCCAACCTGCTGTAAAATGCTTGATTTCGAGAGTGAGCGAAACTAATGAAAACGTTGTTGGGGTAAAACCTAAAGGGAAAGACCTAGCACCAAATCCAATTTGCCATCTGATCTAACTTCTGGAGGCAGTCAAAATGAGCCTTAGAATTCTTCCCTACCTTATTCCTGTGCTGAGATACAGGCTGCTCCAACCTGCTGTAAAATGCTTGATTTCGAGAGTGAGCGAAACTAATGAAAACATTGTTGGGGTAAAACCTAAAGGGAAAGACCTAGCACCAAATCCAATTTGCCATCTGATCTAACTTCTGGAGGCAGTCAAAATGAGCCTTAGAATTCTTCCCTACCTTATTCCTGTGCTGAGATACAGGCTGCTCCAACCTGCTGTAAAATGCTTGATTTCGAGAGTGAGCGAAACTAATGAAAACATTGTTGGGGTAAAACCTAAAGGGAAAGACCTAGCACCAAATCCAATTTGCCATCTGATCTAACTTCTGGAGGCAGTCAAAATGAGCCTTAGAATTCTTCCCTACCTTATTCCTGTGCTGAGATACAGGCTGCTCCAACCTGCTGTAAAATGCTTGATTTCGAGAGTGAGCGAAACTAATGAAAACATTGTTGGGGTAAAACCTAAAGGGAAAGACCTAGCACCAAATCCAATTTGCCATCTGATCTAACTTCTGGAGGCAGTCAAAATGAGCCTTAGAATTCTTCCCTACCTTATTCCTGTGCTGAGATACAGGCTGCTCCAACCTGCTGTAAAATGCTTGATTTCGAGAGTGAGCGAAACTAATGAAAACATTGTTGGGGTAAAACCTAAAGGGAAAGACCTAGCACCAAATCCAATTTGCCATCTGATCTAACTTCTGGAGGCAGTCAAAATGAGCCTTAGAATTCTTCCCTACCTTATTCCTGTGCTGAGATACAGGCTGCTCCAACCTGCTGTAAAATGCTTGATTTCGAGAGTGAGCGAAACTAATGAAAACATTGTTGGGGTAAAACCTAAAGGGAAAGACCTAGCACCAAATCCAATTTGCCATCTGATCTAACTTCTGGAGGCAGTCAAAATGAGCCTTAGAATTCTTCCCTACCTTATTCCTGTGCTGAGATACAGGCTGCTCCAACCTGCTGTAAAATGCTTGATTTCGAGAGTGAGCGAAACTAATGAAAACATTGTTGGGGTAAAACCTAAAGGGAAAGACCTAGCACCAAATCCAATTTGCCATCTGATCTAACTTCTGGAGGCAGTCAAAATGAGCCTTAGAATTCTTCCCTACCTTATTCCTGTGCTGAGATACAGGCTGCTCCAACCTGCTGTAAAATGCTTGATTTCGAGAGTGAGCGAAACTAATGAAAACATTGTTGGGGCAAAACCTAAAGGGAAAGACCTAGCACCAAATCCAATTTGCCATCTGATCTAACTTCTGGAGGCAGTCAAAATGAGCCTTAGAATTCTTCCCTACCTTATTCCTGTGCTGAGATACAGACTGCTCCAACCTGCTGTAAAATGCTTGATTTCGAGAGTGAGCGAAACTAATGAAAACATTGTTGGGGTAAAACCTAAAGGGAAAGACCTAGCACCAAATCCAATTTGCCATCTGATCTAACTTCTGGAGGCAGTCAAAATGATCCTTAGAATTCTTCCCTACCTTATTCCTGTGCTGAGATACAGGCTGCTCCAACCTGCTGTAAAATGCTTGATTTCGAGAGTGAGCGAAACTAATGAAAACATTGTTGGGGTAAAACCTAAAGGGAAAGACCTAGCACCAAATCCAATTTGCCATCTGATCTAACTTCTGGAGGCAGTCAAAATGAGCCTTAGAATTCTTCCCTACCTTATTCCTGTGCTGAGATACAGGCTGCTCCAACCTGCTGTAAAATGCTTGATTTCGAGAGTGAGCGAAACTAATGAAAACATTGTTGGGGTAAAACCTAAAGGGAAAGACCTAGCACCAAATCCAATTTGCCATCTGATCTAACTTCTGGAGGCAGTCAAAATGAGCCTTAGAATTCTTCCCTACCTTATTCCTGTGCTGAGATACAGGCTGCTCCAACCTGCTGTAAAATGCTTGATTTCGAGAGTGAGCGAAACTAATGAAAACATTGTTGGGGTAAAACCTAAAGGGAAAGACCTAGCACCAAATCCAATTTGCCATCTGATCTAACTTCTGGAGGCAGTCAAAATGAGCCTTAGAATTCTTCCCTACCTTATTCCTGTGCTGAGATACAGGCTGCTCCAACCTGCTGTAAAATGCTTGATTTCGAGAGTGAGCGAAACTAATGAAAACATTGTTGGGGTAAAACCTAAAGGGAAAGACCTAGCACCAAATCCAATTTGCCATCTGATCTAACTTCTGGAGGCAGTCAAAATGAGCCTTAGAATTCTTCCCTACCTTATTCCTGTGCTGAGATACAGGCTGCTCCAACCTGCTGTAAAATGCTTGATTTCGAGAGTGAGCGAAACTAATGAAAACATTGTTGGGGTAAAACCTAAAGGGAAAGACCTAGCACCAAATCCAATTTGCCATCTGATCTAACTTCTGGAGGCAGTCAAAATGATCCTTAGAATTCTTCCCTACCTTATTCCTGTGCTGAGATACAGGCTGCTCCAACCTGCTGTAAAATGCTTGATTTCGAGAGTGAGCGAAACTAATGAAAACATTGTTGGGGTAAAACCTAAAGGGAAAGACCTAGCACCAAATCCAATTTGCCATCTGATCTAACTTCTGGAGGCAGTCAAAATGAGCCTTAGAATTCTTCCCTACCTTATTCCTGTGCTGAGATACAGGCTGCTCCAACCTGCTGTAAAATGCTTGATTTCGAGAGTGAGCGAAACTAATGAAAACATTGTTGGGGTAAAACCTAAAGGGAAAGACCTAGCACCAAATCCAATTTGCCATCTGATCTAAGTTCTGGAGGCAGTCAAAATGATCCTTAGAATTCTTCCCTACCTTATTCCTGTGCTGAGATACAGGCTGCTCCAACCTGCTGTAAAATGCTTGATTTCGAGAGTGAGCGAAACTAATGAAAACATTGTTGGGGTAAAACCTAAAGGGAAAGACCTAGCACCAAATCCAATTTGCCATCTGATCTAACTTCTGGAGGCAGTCAAAATGAGCCTTAGAATTCTTCCCTACCTTATTCCTGTGCTGAGATACAGGCTGCTCCAACCTGCTGTAAAATGCTTGATTTCGAGAGTGAGCGAAACTAATGAAAACATTGTTGGGGTAAAACCTAAAGGGAAAGACCTAGCACCAAATCCAATTTGCCATCTGATCTAACTTCTGGAGGCAGTCAAAATGAGCCTTAGAATTCTTCCCTACCTTATTCCTGTGCTGAGATACAGGCTGCTCCAACCTGCTGTAAAATGCTTGATTTCGAGAGTGAGCGAAACTAATGAAAACATTGTTGGGGTAAAACCTAAAGGGAAAGACCTAGCACCAAATCCAATTTGCCATCTGATCTAACTTCTGGAGGCAGTCAAAATGAGCATTTGAATTCTTCCCTACCTTATTCCTGTGCTGAGATACAGGCTGCTCCAACCTGCTGTAAAATGCTTGATTTCGAGAGTGAGCGAAACTAATGAAAACATTGTTGGGGTAAAACCTAAAGGGAAAGACCTAGCACCAAATCCAATTTGCCATCTGATCTAACTTCTGGAGGCAGTCAAAATGAGCCTTAGAATTCTTCCCTACCTTATTCCTGTGCTGAGATACAGGCTGCTCCAACCTGCTGTAAAATGCTTGATTTCGAGAGTGAGCGAAACTAATGAAAACATTGTTGGGGTAAAACCTAAAGGGAAAGACCTAGCACCAAATCCAATTTGCCATCTGATCTAACTTCTGGAGGCAGTCAAAATGATCCTTAGAATTCTTCCCTACCTTATTCCTGTGCTGAGATACAGGCTGCTCCAACCTGCTGTAAAATGCTTGATTTCGAGAGTGAGTGAAACTAATGAAAACATTGTTGGGGTAAAACCTAAAGGGAAAGACCTAGCACCAAATCCAATTTGCCATCTGATCTAACTTCTGGAGGCAGTCAAAATGATCCTTAGAATTCTTCCCTACCTTATTCCTGTGCTGAGATACAGGCTGCTCCAACCTGCTGTAAAATGCTTGATTTCGAGAGTGAGCGAAACTAATGAAAACATTGTTGGGGTAAAACCTAAAGGGAAAGACCTAGCACCAAATCCAATTTGCCATCTGATCTAACTTCTGGAGGCAGTCAAAATGAGCATTTGAATTCTTCCCTACCTTATTCCTGTGCTGAGATACAGGCTGCTCCAACCTGCTGTAAAATGCTTGATTTCGAGAGTGAGCGAAACTAATGAAAACATTGTTGGGGTAAAACCTAAAGGGAAAGACCTAGCACCAAATCCAATTTGCCATCTGATCTAACTTCTGGAGGCAGTCAAAATGAGCATTTGAATTCTTCCCTACCTTATTCCTGTGCTGAGATACAGGCTGCTCCAACCTGCTGTAAAATGCTTGATTTCGAGAGTGAGCGAAACTAATGAAAACATTGTTGGGGTAAAACCTAAAGGGAAAGACCTAGCACCAAATCCAATTTGCCATCTGATCTAACTTCTGGAGGCAGTCAAAATGAGCATTTGAATTCTTCCCTACCTTATTCCTGTGCTGAGATACAGGCTGCTCCAACCTGCTGTAAAATGCTTGATTTCGAGAGTGAGCGAAACTAATGAAAACATTGTTGGGGTAAAACCTAAAGGGAAAGACCTAGCACCAAATCCAATTTGCCATCTGATCTAACTTCTGGAGGCAGTCAAAATGAGCCTTTGAATTCTTCCCTACCTTATTCCTGTGCTGAGATACAGGCTGCTCCAACCTGCTGTAAAATGCTTGATTTCGAGAGTGAGCGAAACTAATGAAAACATTGTTGGGGTAAAACCTAAAGGGAAAGACCTAGCACCAAATCCAATTTGCCATCTGATCTAACTTCTGGAGGCAGTCAAAATGAGCCTTAGAATTCTTCCCTACCTTATTCCTGTGCTGAGATACAGGCTGCTCCAACCTGCTGTAAAATGCTTGATTTCGAGAGTGAGCGAAACTAATGAAAACATTGTTGGGGTAAAACCTAAAGGGAAAGACCTAGCACCAAATCCAATTTGCCATCTGATCTAACTTCTGGAGGCAGTCAAAATGAGCCTTAGAATTCTTCCCTACCTTATTCCTGTGCTGAGATACAGGCTGCTCCAACCTGCTGTAAAATGCTTGATTTCGAGAGTGAGCGAAACTAATGAAAACATTGTTGGGGTAAAACCTAAAGGGAAAGACCTAGCACCAAATCCAATTTGCCATCTGATCTAACTTCTGGAGGCAGTCAAAATGAGCCTTAGAATTCTTCCCTACCTTATTCCTGTGCTGAGATACAGGCTGCTCCAACCTGCTGTAAAATGCTTGATTTCGAGAGTGAGCGAAACTAATGAAAACATTGTTGGGGTAAAACCTAAAGGGAAAGACCTAGCACCAAATCCAATTTGCCATCTGATCTAACTTCTGGAGGCAGTCAAAATGAGCCTTAGAATTCTTCCCTACCTTATTCCTGTGCTGAGATACAGGCTGCTCCAACCTGCTGTAAAATGCTTGATTTCGAGAGTGAGCGAAACTAATGAAAACATTGTTGGGGTAAAACCTAAAGGGAAAGACCTAGCACCAAATCCAATTTGCCATCTGATCTAACTTCTGGAGGCAGTCAAAATGAGCCTTAGAATTCTTCCCTACCTTATTCCTGTGCTGAGATACAGGCTGCTCCAACCTGCTGTAAAATGCTTGATTTCGAGAGTGAGCGAAACTAATGAAAACATTGTTGGGGTAAAACCTAAAGGGAAAGACCTAGCACCAAATCCAATTTGCCATCTGATCTAACTTCTGGAGGCAGTCAAAATGAGCATTTGAATTCTTCCCTACCTTATTCCTGTGCTGAGATACAGGCTGCTCCAACCTGCTGTAAAATGCTTGATTTCGAGAGTGAGCGAAACTAATGAAAACATTGTTGGGGTAAAACCTAAAGGGAAAGACCTAGCACCAAATCCAATTTGCCATCTGATCTAACTTCTGGAGGCAGTCAAAATGAGCCTTAGAATTCTTCCCTACCTTATTCCTGTGCTGAGATACAGGCTGCTCCAACCTGCTGTAAAATGCTTGATTTCGAGAGTGAGCGAAACTAATGAAAACATTGTTGGGGTAAAACCTAAAGGGAAAGACCTAGCACCAAATCCAATTTGCCATCTGATCTAACTTCTGGAGGCAGTCAAAATGATCCTTAGAATTCTTCCCTACCTTATTCCTGTGCTGAGATACAGGCTGCTCCAACCTGCTGTAAAATGCTTGATTTCGAGAGTGAGCGAAACTAATGAAAACATTGTTGGGGTAAAACCTAAAGGGAAAGACCTAGCACCAAATCCAATTTGCCATCTGATCTAACTTCTGGAGGCAGTCAAAATGATCCTTAGAATTCTTCCCTACCTTATTCCTGTGCTGAGATACAGGCTGCTCCAACCTGCTGTAAAATGCTTGATTTCGAGAGTGAGCGAAACTAATGAAAACATTGTTGGGGTAAAACCTAAAGGGAAAGACCTAGCACCAAATCCAATTTGCCATCTGATCTAACTTCTGGAGGCAGTCAAAATGAGCCTTAGAATTCTTCCCTACCTTATTCCTGTGCTGAGATACAGGCTGCTCCAACCTGCTGTAAAATGCTTGATTTCGAGAGTGAGCGAAACTAATGAAAACATTGTTGGGGTAAAACCTAAAGGGAAAGACCTAGCACCAAATCCAATTTGCCATCTGATCTAACTTCTGGAGGCAGTCAAAATGATCCTTAGAATTCTTCCCTACCTTATTCCTGTGCTGAGATACAGGCTGCTCCAACCTGCTGTAAAATGCTTGATTTCGAGAGTGAGCGAAACTAATGAAAACATTGTTGGGGTAAAACCTAAAGGGAAAGACCTAGCACCAAATCCAATTTGCCATCTGATCTAACTTCTGGAGGCAGTCAAAATGATCCTTAGAATTCTTCCCTACCTTATTCCTGTGCTGAGATACAGGCTGCTCCAACCTGCTGTAAAATGCTTGATTTCGAGAGTGAGCGAAACTAATGAAAACATTGTTGGGGTAAAACCTAAAGGGAAAGACCTAGCACCAAATCCAATTTGCCATCTGATCTAACTTCTGGAGGCAGTCAAAATGATCCTTAGAATTCTTCCCTACCTTATTCCTGTGCTGAGATACAGGCTGCTCCAACCTGCTGTAAAATGCTTGATTTCGAGAGTGAGCGAAACTAATGAAAACATTGTTGGGGTAAAACCTAAAGGGAAAGACCTAGCACCAAATCCAATTTGCCATCTGATCTAACTTCTGGAGGCAGTCAAAATGAGCCTTAGAATTCTTCCCTACCTTATTCCTGTGCTGAGATACAGGCTGCTCCAACCTGCTGTAAAATGCTTGATTTCGAGAGTGAGCGAAACTAATGAAAACATTGTTGGGGTAAAACCTAAAGGGAAAGACCTAGCACCAAATCCAATTTGCCATCTGATCTAACTTCTGGAGGCAGTCAAAATGATCCTTAGAATTCTTCCCTACCTTATTCCTGTGCTGAGATACAGGCTGCTCCAACCTGCTGTAAAATGCTTGATTTCGAGAGTGAGCGAAACTAATGAAAACATTGTTGGGGTAAAACCTAAAGGGAAAGACCTAGCACCAAATCCAATTTGCCATCTGATCTAACGTCTGGAGGCAGTCAAAATGAGCCTTTGAATTCTTCCCTACCTTATTCCTGTGCTGAGATACAGGCTGCTCCAACCTGCTGTAAAATGCTTGATTTCGAGAGTGAGCGAAACTAATGAAAACATTGTTGGGGTAAAACCTAAAGGGAAAGACCTAGCACCAAATCCAATTTGCCATCTGATCTAACTTCTGGAGGCAGTCAAAATGAGCCTTAGAATTCTTCCCTACCTTATTCCTGTGCTGAGATACAGGCTGCTCCAACCTGCTGTAAAATGCTTGATTTCGAGAGTGAGCGAAACTAATGAAAACATTGTTGGGGTAAAACCTAAAGGGAAAGACCTAGCACCAAATCCAATTTGCCATCTGATCTAACTTCTGGAGGCAGTCAAAATGAGCATTTGAATTCTTCCCTACCTTATTCCTGTGCTGAGATACAGGCTGCTCCAACCTGCTGTAAAATGCTTGATTTCGAGAGTGAGCGAAACTAATGAAAACATTGTTGGGGTAAAACCTAAAGGGAAAGACCTAGCACCAAATCCAATTTGCCATCTGATCTAACTTCTGGAGGCAGTCAAAATGAGCCTTAGAATTCTTCCCTACCTTATTCCTGTGCTGAGATACAGGCTGCTCCAACCTGCTGTAAAATGCTTGATTTCGAGAGTGAGCGAAACTAATGAAAACATTGTTGGGGTAAAACCTAAAGGGAAAGACCTAGCACCAAATCCAATTTGCCATCTGATCTAACTTCTGGAGGCAGTCAAAATGATCCTTAGAATTCTTCCCTACCTTATTCCTGTGCTGAGATACAGGCTGCTCCAACCTGCTGTAAAATGCTTGATTTCGAGAGTGAGCGAAACTAATGAAAACATTGTTGGGGTAAAACCTAAAGGGAAAGACCTAGCACCAAATCCAATTTGCCATCTGATCTAACTTCTGGAGGCAGTCAAAATGAGCCTTAGAATTCTTCCCTACCTTATTCCTGTGCTGAGATACAGGCTGCTCCAACCTGCTGTAAAATGCTTGATTTCGAGAGTGAGCGAAACTAATGAAAACATTGTTGGGGTAAAACCTAAAGGGAAAGACCTAGCACCAAATCCAATTTGCCATCTGATCTAACTTCTGGAGGCAGTCAAAATGAGCATTTGAATTCTTCCCTACCTTATTCCTGTGCTGAGATACAGGCTGCTCCAACCTGCTGTAAAATGCTTGATTTCGAGAGTGAGCGAAACTAATGAAAACATTGTTGGGGTAAAACCTAAAGGGAAAGACCTAGCACCAAATCCAATTTGCCATCTGATCTAACTTCTGGAGGCAGTCAAAATGATCCTTAGAATTCTTCCCTACCTTATTCCTGTGCTGAGATACAGGCTGCTCCAACCTGCTGTAAAATGCTTGATTTCGAGAGTGAGCGAAACTAATGAAAACATTGTTGGGGTAAAACCTAAAGGGAAAGACCTAGCACCAAATCCAATTTGCCATCTGATCTAACTTCTGGAGGCAGTCAAAATGAGCATTTGAATTCTTCCCTACCTTATTCCTGTGCTGAGATACAGGCTGCTCCAACCTGCTGTAAAATGCTTGATTTCGAGAGTGAGCGAAACTAATGAAAACATTGTTGGGGTAAAACCTAAAGGGAAAGACCTAGCACCAAATCCAATATGCCATCTGACCTAACTTCTGGAGGCAGTCAAAATGATCCTTAGAATTCTTCCCTACCTTATTCCTGTGCTGAGATACAGGCTGCTCCAACCTGCTGTAAAATGCTTGATTTCGAGAGTGAGCGAAACTAATGAAAACATTGTTGGGGTAAAACCTAAAGGGAAAGACCTAGCACCAAATCCAATTTGCCATCTGATCTAACTTCTGGAGGCAGTCAAAATGATCCTTAGAATTCTTCCCTACCTTATTCCTGTGCTGAGATACAGGCTGCTCCAACCTGCTGTAAAATGCTTGATTTCGAGAGTGAGCGAAACTAATGAAAACATTGTTGGGGTAAAACCTAAAGGGAAAGACCTAGCACCAAATCCAATTTGCCATCTGATCTAACTTCTGGAGGCAGTCAAAATGATCCTTAGAATTCTTCCCTACCTTATTCCTGTGCTGAGATACAGGCTGCTCCAACCTGCTGTAAAATGCTTGATTTCGAGAGTGAGCGAAACTAATGAAAACATTGTTGGGGTAAAACCTAAAGGGAAAGACCTAGCACCAAATCCAATTTGCCATCTGATCTAACTTCTGGAGGCAGTCAAAATGAGCCTTTGAATTCTTCCCTACCTTATTCCTGTGCTGAGATACAGGCTGCTCCAACCTGCTGTAAAATGCTTGATTTCGAGAGTGAGCGAAACTAATGAAAACATTGTTGGGGTAAAACCTAAAGGGAAAGACCTAGCACCAAATCCAATTTGCCATCTGATCTAACTTCTGGAGGCAGTCAAAATGAGCCTTAGAATTCTTCCCTACCTTATTCCTGTGCTGAGATACAGGCTGCTCCAACCTGCTGTAAAATGCTTGATTTCGAGAGTGAGCGAAACTAATGAAAACATTGTTGGGGTAAAACCTAAAGGGAAAGACCTAGCACCAAATCCAATTTGCCATCTGATCTAACTTCTGGAGGCAGTCAAAATGAGCCTTAGAATTCTTCCCTACCTTATTCCTGTGCTGAGATACAGGCTGCTCCAACCTGCTGTAAAATGCTTGATTTCGAGAGTGAGCGAAACTAATGAAAACATTGTTGGGGTAAAACCTAAAGGGAAAGACCTAGCACCAAATCCAATTTGCCATCTGATCTAACTTCTGGAGGCAGTCAAAATGATCCTTAGAATTCTTCCCTACCTTATTCCTGTGCTGAGATACAGGCTGCTCCAACCTGCTGTAAAATGCTTGATTTCGAGAGTGAGCGAAACTAATGAAAACATTGTTGGGGTAAAACCTAAAGGGAAAGACCTAGCACCAAATCCAATTTGCCATCTGATCTAACTTCTGGAGGCAGTCAAAATGAGCATTTGAATTCTTCCCTACCTTATTCCTGTGCTGAGATACAGGCTGCTCCAACCTGCTGTAAAATGCTTGATTTCGAGAGTGAGCGAAACTAATGAAAACATTGTTGGGGTAAAACCTAAAGGGAAAGACCTAGCACCAAATCCAATTTGCCATCTGATCTAACTTCTGGAGGCAGTCAAAATGAGCATTTGAATTCTTCCCTACCTTATTCCTGTGCTGAGATACAGGCTGCTCCAACCTGCTGTAAAATGCTTGATTTCGAGAGTGAGCGAAACTAATGAAAACATTGTTGGGGTAAAACCTAAAGGGAAAGACCTAGCACCAAATCCAATTTGCCATCTGATCTAACTTCTGGAGGCAGTCAAAATGATCCTTAGAATTCTTCCCTACCTTATTCCTGTGCTGAGATACAGGCTGCTCCAACCTGCTGTAAAATGCTTGATTTCGAGAGTGAGCGAAACTAATGAAAACATTGTTGGGGTAAAACCTAAAGGGAAAGACCTAGCACCAAATCCAATTTGCCATCTGATCTAACTTCTGGAGGCAGTCAAAATGAGCCTTAGAATTCTTCCCTACCTTATTCCTGTGCTGAGATACAGGCTGCTCCAACCTGCTGTAAAATGCTTGATTTCGAGAGTGAGCGAAACTAATGAAAACATTGTTGGGGTAAAACCTAAAGGGAAAGACCTAGCACCAAATCCAATTTGCCATCTGATCTAACTTCTGGAGGCAGTCAAAATGATCCTTAGAATTCTTCCCTACCTTATTCCTGTGCTGAGATACAGGCTGCTCCAACCTGCTGTAAAATGCTTGATTTCGAGAGTGAGCGAAACTAATGAAAACATTGTTGGGGTAAAACCTAAAGGGAAAGACCTAGCACCAAATCCAATTTGCCATCTGATCTAACTTCTGGAGGCAGTCAAAATGAGCCTTAGAATTCTTCCCTACCTTATTCCTGTGCTGAGATACAGGCTGCTCCAACCTGCTGTAAAATGCTTGATTTCGAGAGTGAGCGAAACTAATGAAAACATTGTTGGGGTAAAACCTAAAGGGAAAGACCTAGCACCAAATCCAATTTGCCATCTGATCTAACTTCTGGAGGCAGTCAAAATGATCCTTAGAATTCTTCCCTACCTTATTCCTGTGCTGAGATACAGGCTGCTCCAACCTGCTGTAAAATGCTTGATTTCGAGAGTGAGCGAAACTAATGAAAACATTGTTGGGGTAAAACCTAAAGGGAAAGACCTAGCACCAAATCCAATTTGCCATCTGATCTAACTTCTGGAGGCAGTCAAAATGATCCTTAGAATTCTTCCCTACCTTATTCCTGTGCTGAGATACAGGCTGCTCCAACCTGCTGTAAAATGCTTGATTTCGAGAGTGAGCGAAACTAATGAAAACATTGTTGGGGTAAAACCTAAAGGGAAAGACCTAGCACCAAATCCAATTTGCCATCTGATCTAACTTCTGGAGGCAGTCAAAATGATCCTTAGAATTCTTCCCTACCTTATTCCTGTGCTGAGATACAGGCTGCTCCAACCTGCTGTAAAATGCTTGATTTCGAGAGTGAGCGAAACTAATGAAAACATTGTTGGGGTAAAACCTAAAGGGAAAGACCTAGCACCAAATCCAATTTGCCATCTGATCTAACTTCTGGAGGCAGTCAAAATGATCCTTAGAATTCTTCCCTACCTTATTCCTGTGCTGAGATACAGGCTGCTCCAACCTGCTGTAAAATGCTTGATTTCGAGAGTGAGCGAAACTAATGAAAACATTGTTGGGGTAAAACCTAAAGGGAAAGACCTAGCACCAAATCCAATTTGCCATCTGATCTAACTTCTGGAGGCAGTCAAAATGATCCTTAGAATTCTTCCCTACCTTATTCCTGTGCTGAGATACAGGCTGCTCCAACCTGCTGTAAAATGCTTGATTTCGAGAGTGAGCGAAACTAATGAAAACATTGTTGGGGTAAAACCTAAAGGGAAAGACCTAGCACCAAATCCAATTTGCCATCTGATCTAACTTCTGGAGGCAGTCAAAATGATCCTTAGAATTCTTCCCTACCTTATTCCTGCGCTGAGATACAGGCTGCTCCAACCTGCTGTAAAATGCTTGATTTCGAGAGTGAGCGAAACTAATGAAAACATTGTTGGGGTAAAACCTAAAGGGAAAGACCTAGCACCAAATCCAATTTGCCATCTGATCTAACTTCTGGAGGCAGTCAAAATGAGCATTTGAATTCTTCCCTACCTTATTCCTGTGCTGAGATACAGGCTGCTCCAACCTGCTGTAAAATGCTTGATTTCGAGAGTGAGCGAAACTAATGAAAACATTGTTGGGGTAAAACCTAAAGGGAAAGACCTAGCACCAAATCCAATTTGCCATCTGATCTAACTTCTGGAGGCAGTCAAAATGAGCATTTGAATTCTTCCCTACCTTATTCCTGTGCTGAGATATAGGCTGCTCCAACCTGCTGTAAAATGCTTGATTTCGAGAGTGAGCGAAACTAATGAAAACATTGTTGGGGTAAAACCTAAAGGGAAAGACCTAGCACCAAATCCAATTTGCCATCTGATCTAACTTCTGGAGGCAGTCAAAATGAGCATTTGAATTCTTCCCTACCTTATTCCTGTGCTGAGATACAGGCTGCTCCAACCTGCTGTAAAATGCTTGATTTCGAGAGTGAGCGAAACTAATGAAAACATTGTTGGGGTAAAACCTAAAGGGAAAGACCTAGCACCAAATCCAATTTGCCATCTGATCTAACTTCTGGAGGCAGTCAAAATGATCCTTAGAATTCTTCCCTACCTTATTCCTGTGCTGAGATACAGGCTGCTCCAACCTGCTGTAAAATGCTTGATTTCGAGAGTGAGCGAAACTAATGAAAACATTGTTGGGGTAAAACCTAAAGGGAAAGACCTAGCACCAAATCCAATTTGCCATCTGATCTAACTTCTGGAGGCAGTCAAAATGATCCTTAGAATTCTTCCCAACCTTATTCCTGTGCTGAGATACAGGCTGCTCCAACCTGCTGTAAAATGCTTGATTTCGAGAGTGAGCGAAACTAATGAAAACATTGTTGGGGTAAAACCTAAAGGGAAAGACCTAGCACCAAATCCAATTTGCCATCTGATCTAACTTCTGGAGGCAGTCAAAATGAGCCTTAGAATTCTTCCCTACCTTATTCCTGTGCTGAGATACAGGCTGCTCCAACCTGCTGTAAAATGCTTGATTTCGAGAGTGAGCGAAACTAATGAAAACATTGTTGGGGTAAAACCTAAAGGGAAAGACCTAGCACCAAATCCAATTTGCCATCTGATCTAACTTCTGGAGGCAGTCAAAATGAGCATTTGAATTCTTCCCTACCTTATTCCTGTGCTGAGATACAGGCTGCTCCAACCTGCTGTAAAATGCTTGATTTCGAGAGTGAGCGAAACTAATGAAAACATTGTTGGGGTAAAACCTAAAGGGAAAGACCTAGCACCAAATCCAATTTGCCATCTGATCTAACTTCTGGAGGCAGTCAAAATGAGCATTTGAATTCTTCCCTACCTTATTCCTGTGCTGAGATACAGGCTGCTCCAACCTGCTGTAAAATGCTTGATTTCGAGAGTGAGCGAAACTAATGAAAACATTGTTGGGGTAAAACCTAAAGGGAAAGACCTAGCACCAAATCCAATTTGCCATCTGATCTAACTTCTGGAGGCAGTCAAAATGAGCATTTGAATTCTTCCCTACCTTATTCCTGTGCTGAGATACAGGCTGCTCCAACCTGCTGTAAAATGCTTGATTTCGAGAGTGAGCGAAACTAATGAAAACATTGTTGGGGTAAAACCTAAAGGGAAAGACCTAGCACCAAATCCAATTTGCCATCTGATCTAACTTCTGGAGGCAGTCAAAATGATCCTTAGAATTCTTCCCTACCTTATTCCTGTGCTGAGATACAGGCTGCTCCAACCTGCTGTAAAATGCTTGATTTCGAGAGTGAGCGAAACTAATGAAAACATTGTTGGGGTAAAACCTAAAGGGAAAGACCTAGCACCAAATCCAATTTGCCATCTGATCTAACTTCTGGAGGCAGTCAAAATGAGCCTTAGAATTCTTCCCTACCTTATTCCTGTGCTGAGATACAGGCTGCTCCAACCTGCTGTAAAATGCTTGATTTCGAGAGTGAGCGAAACTAATGAAAACATTGTTGGGGTAAAACCTAAAGGGAAAGACCTAGCACCAAATCCAATTTGCCATCTGATCTAACTTCTGGAGGCAGTCAAAATGATCCTTAGAATTCTTCCCTACCTTATTCCTGTGCTGAGATACAGGCTGCTCCAACCTGCTGTAAAATGCTTGATTTCGAGAGTGAGCGAAACTAATGAAAACATTGTTGGGGTAAAACCTAAAGGGAAAGACCTAGCACCAAATCCAATTTGCCATCTGATCTAACTTCTGGAGGCAGTCAAAA
This sequence comes from Melanerpes formicivorus, assembly GCF_026170545.1. NCBI lineage: Eukaryota > Metazoa > Chordata > Aves > Piciformes > Picidae > Melanerpes > Melanerpes formicivorus. The sequence continues at coordinate 36,158 of NW_027143467.1, read as the reverse complement.
TGATCCTTAGAATTCTTCCCTACCTTATTCCTGTGCTGAGATACAGGCTGCTCCAACCTGCTGTAAAATGCTTGATTTCGAGAGTGAGCGAAACTAATGAAAACATTGTTGGGGTAAAACCTAAAGGGAAAGACCTAGCACCAAATCCAATTTGCCATCTGATCTAACTTCTGGAGGCAGTCAAAATGATCCTTAGAATTCTTCCCTACCTTATTCCTGTGCTGAGATACAGGCTGCTCCAACCTGCTGTAAAATGCTTGATTTCGAGAGTGAGCGAAACTAATGAAAACATTGTTGGGGTAAAACCTAAAGGGAAAGACCTAGCACCAAATCCAATTTGCCATCTGATCTAACTTCTGGAGGCAGTCAAAATGAGCATTTGAATTCTTCCCTACCTTATTCCTGTGCTGAGATACAGGCTGCTCCAACCTGCTGTAAAATGCTTGATTTCGAGAGTGAGCGAAACTAATGAAAACATTGTTGGGGTAAAACCTAAAGGGAAAGACCTAGCACCAAATCCAATTTGCCATCTGATCTAACTTCTGGAGGCAGTCAAAATGAGCCTTAGAATTCTTCCCTACCTTATTCCTGTGCTGAGATACAGGCTGCTCCAACCTGCTGTAAAATGCTTGATTTCGAGAGTGAGCGAAACTAATGAAAACATTGTTGGGGTAAAACCTAAAGGGAAAGACCTAGCACCAAATCCAATTTGCCATCTGATCTAACTTCTGGAGGCAGTCAAAATGAGCATTTGAATTCTTCCCTACCTTATTCCTGTGCTGAGATACAGGCTGCTCCAACCTGCTGTAAAATGCTTGATTTCGAGAGTGAGCGAAACTAATGAAAACATTGTTGGGGTAAAACCTAAAGGGAAAGACCTAGCACCAAATCCAATTTGCCATCTGATCTAACTTCTGGAGGCAGTCAAAATGAGCATTTGAATTCTTCCCTACCTTATTCCTGTGCTGAGATACAGGCTGCTCCAACCTGCTGTAAAATGCTTGATTTCGAGAGTGAGCGAAACTAATGAAAACATTGTTGGGGTAAAACCTAAAGGGAAAGACCTAGCACCAAATCCAATTTGCCATCTGATCTAACTTCTGGAGGCAGTCAAAATGAGCATTTGAATTCTTCCCTACCTTATTCCTGTGCTGAGATACAGGCTGCTCCAACCTGCTGTAAAATGCTTGATTTCGAGAGTGAGCGAAACTAATGAAAACATTGTTGGGGTAAAACCTAAAGGGAAAGACCTAGCACCAAATCCAATTTGCCATCTGATCTAACTTCTGGAGGCAGTCAAAATGAGCCTTAGAATTCTTCCCTACCTTATTCCTGTGCTGAGATACAGGCTGCTCCAACCTGCTGTAAAATGCTTGATTTTGAGAGTGAGCGAAACTAATGAAAACATTGTTGGGGTAAAACCTAAAGGGAAAGACCTAGCACCAAATCCAATTTGCCATCTGATCTAACTTCTGGAGGCAGTCAAAATGAAAATGATCCTTAGAATTCTTCCCTACCTTATTCCTGTGCTGAGATACAGGCTGCTCCAACCTGCTGTAAAATGCTTGATTTCGAGAGTGAGCGAAACTAATGAAAACATTGTTGGGGTAAAACCTAAAGGGAAAGACCTAGCACCAAATCCAATTTGCCATCTGATCTAACTTCTGGAGGCAGTCAAATGATCCTTAGAATTCTTCCCTACCTTATTCCTGTGCTGAGATACAGGCTGCTCCAACCTGCTGTAAAATGCTTGATTTCGAGAGTGAGCGAAACTAATGAAAACATTGTTGGGGTAAAACCTAAAGGGAAAGACCTAGCACCAAATCCAATTTGCCATCTGATCTAACTTCTGGAGGCAGTCAAAATGAGCCTTAGAATTCTTCCCTACCTTATTCCTGTGCTGAGATACAGGCTGCTCCAACCTGCTGTAAAATGCTTGATTTCGAGAGTGAGCGAAACTAATGAAAACATTGTTGGGGTAAAACCTAAAGGGAAAGACCTAGCACCAAATCCAATTTGCCATCTGATCTAACTTCTGGAGGCAGTCAAAATGATCCTTAGAATTCTTCCCTACCTTATTCCTGTGCTGAGATACAGGCTGCTCCAACCTGCTGTAAATGCTTGATTTCGAGAGTGAGCGAAACTAATGAAAACATTGTTGGGGTAAAACCTAAAGGGAAAGACCTAGCACCAAATCCAATTTGCCATCTGATCTAACTTCTGGAGGCAGTCAAAATGAGCATTTGAATTCTTCCCTACCTTATTCCTGTGCTGAGATACAGGCTGCTCCAACCTGCTGTAAAATGCTTGATTTCGAGAGTGAGCGAAACTAATGAAAACATTGTTGGGGTAAAACCTAAAGGGAAAGACCTAGCACCAAATCCAATTTGCCATCTGATCTAACTTCTGGAGGCAGTCAAAATGAGCCTTAGAATTCTTCCCTACCTTATTCCTGTGCTGAGATACAGGCTGCTCCAACCTGCTGTAAAATGCTTGATTTCGAGAGTGAGCGAAACTAATGAAAACATTGTTGGGGTAAAACCTAAAGGGAAAGACCTAGCACCAAATCCAATTTGCCATCTGATCTAACTTCTGGAGGCAGTCAAAATGAGCATTTGAATTCTTCCCTACCTTATTCCTGTGCTGAGATATAGGCTGCTCCAACCTGCTGTAAAAATGCTTGATTTCGAGAGTGAGCGAAACTAATGAAAACATTGTTGGGGTAAAACCTAAAGGGAAAGACCTAGCACCAAATCCAATTTGCCATCTGATCTAACTTCTGGAGGCAGTCAAAATGAGCATTTGAATTCTTCCCTACCTTATTCCTGTGCTGAGATACAGGCTGCTCCAACCTGCTGTAAAAATGCTTGATTTCGAGAGTGAGCGAAACTAATGAAAACATTGTTGGGGTAAAACCTAAAGGGAAAGACCTAGCACCAAATCCAATTTGCCATCTGATCTAACTTCTGGAGGCAGTCAAAATGAGCATTTGAATTCTTCCCTACCTTATTCCTGTGCTGAGATACAGGCTGCTCCAACCTGCTGTAAAATGCTTGATTTCGTAGGAGTGAGCGAAACTAATGAAAACATTGTTGGGGTAAAACCTAAAGGGAAAGACCTAGCACCAAATCCAATTTGCCATCTGATCTAACTTCTGGAGGCAGTCAAAATGAGCCTTAGAATTCTTCCCTACCTTATTCCTGTGCTGAGATACAGGCTGCTCCAACCTGCTGTAAAATGCTTGATTTCGAGAGTGAGCGAAACTAATGAAAACATTGTTGGGGTAAAACCTAAAGGGAAAGACCTAGCACCAAATCCAATTTGCCATCTGATCTAACTTCTGGAGGCAGTCAAAATGAGCATTTGAATTCTTCCCTACCTTATTCCTGTGCTGAGATATAGGCTGCTCCAACCTGCTGTAAAATGCTTGATTTCGAGAGTGAGCGAAACTAATGAAAACATTGTTGGGGTAAAACCTAAAGGGAAAGACCTAGCACCAAATCCAATTTGCCATCTGATCTAACTTCTGGAGGCAGTCAAAATGAGCATTTGAATTCTTCCCTACCTTATTCCTGTGCTGAGATACAGGCTGCTCCAACCTGCTGTAAAATGCTTGATTTCGAGAGTGAGCGAAACTAATGAAAACATTGTTGGGGTAAAACCTAAAGGGAAAGACCTAGCACCAAATCCAATTTGCCATCTGATCTAACTTCTGGAGGCAGTCAAAATGATCCTTAGAATTCTTCCCTACCTTATTCCTGTGCTGAGATACAGGCTGCTCCAACCTGCTGTAAAATGCTTGATTTCGAGAGTGAGCGAAACTAATGAAAACATTGTTGGGGTAAAACCTAAAGGGAAAGACCTAGCACCAAATCCAATTTGCCATCTGATCTAACTTCTGGAGGCAGTCAAAATGAGCCTTAGAATTCTTCCCTACCTTATTCCTGTGCTGAGATACAGGCTGCTCCAACCTGCTGTAAAATGCTTGATTTCGAGAGTGAGCGAAACTAATGAAAACATTGTTGGGGTAAAACCTAAAGGGAAAGACCTAGCACCAAATCCAATTTGCCATCTGATCTAACTTCTGGAGGCAGTCAAAATGAGCCTTAGAATTCTTCCCTACCTTATTCCTGTGCTGAGATACAGGCTGCTCCAACCTGCTGTAAAATGCTTGATTTCGAGAGTGAGCGAAACTAATGAAAACATTGTTGGGGTAAAACCTAAAGGGAAAGACCTAGCACCAAATCCAATTTGCCATCTGATCTAACTTCTGGAGGCAGTCAAAATGAGCATTTGAATTCTTCCCTACCTTATTCCTGTGCTGAGATACAGGCTGCTCCAACCTGCTGTAAAATGCTTTGATTTCGAGAGTGAGCGAAACTAATGAAAACATTGTTGGGGTAAAACCTAAAGGGAAAGACCTAGCACCAAATCCAATTTGCCATCTGATCTAACTTCTGGAGGCAGTCAAAATGAGCATTTGAATTCTTCCCTACCTTATTCCTGTGCTGAGATACAGGCTGCTCCAACCTGCTGTAAAATGCTTGATTTCGAGAGTGAGCGAAACTAATGAAAACATTGTTGGGGTAAAACCTAAAGGGAAAGACCCTAGCACCAAATCCAATTTGCCATCTGATCTAACTTCTGGAGGCAGTCAAAATGAGCATTTGAATTCTTCCCTACCTTATTCCTGTGCTGAGATACAGGCTGCTCCAACCTGCTGTAAAATGCTTGATTTCGAGAGTGAGCGAAACTAATGAAAACATTGTTGGGGTAAAACCTAAAGGGAAAGACCTAGCACCAAATCCAATTTGCCATCTGATCTAACTTCTGGAGGCAGTCAAAATGATCCTTAGAATTCTTCCCTACCCTTATTCCTGTGCTGAGATACAGGCTGCTCCAACCTGCTGTAAAATGCTTGATTTCGAGAGTGAGCGAAACTAATGAAAACATTGTTGGGGTAAAACCTAAAGGGAAAGACCTAGCACCAAATCCAATTTGCCATCTGATCTAACTTCTGGAGGCAGTCAAAATGAGCCTTAGAATTCTTCCCTACCTTATTCCTGTGCTGAGATACAGGCTGCTCCAACCTGCTGTAAAATGCTTGATTTCGAGAGTGAGCGAAACTAATGAAAACATTGTTGGGGTAAAACCTAAAGGGAAAGACCTAGCACCAAATCCAATTTGCCATCTGATCTAACTTCTGGAGGCAGTCAAAATGATCCTTAGAATTCTTCCCTACCTTATTCCTGTGCTGAGATACAGGCTGCTCCAACCTGCTGTAAAATGCTTGATTTCGAGAGTGAGCGAAACTAATGAAACATTGTTGGGGTAAAACCTAAAGGGAAAGACCTAGCACACCAAATCCAATTTGCCATCTGATCTAACTTCTGGAGGCAGTCAAAATGATCCTTAGAATTCTTCCCTACCTTATTCCTGTGCTGAGATACAGGCTGCTCCAACTGCTGTAAAATGCTTGATTTCGAGAGTGAGCGAAACTAATGAAAACATTGTTGGGGTAAAACCTAAAGGGAAAGACCTAGCACCAAATCCAATTTGCCATCTGATCTAACTTCTGGAGGCAGTCAAAATGATCCTTAGAATTCTTCCCTACCTTATTCCTGTGCTGAGATACAGGCTGCTCCAACCTGCTGTAAAATGCTTGATTTCGAGAGTGAGCGAAACTAATGAAAACATTGTTGGGGTAAAACCTAAAGGGAAAGACCTAGCACCAAATCCAATTTGCCATCTGATCTAACTTCTGGAGGCAGTCAAAATGAGCCTTAGAATTCTTCCCTACCTTATTCCTGTGCTGAGATACAGGCTGCTCCAACCTGCTGTAAAATGCTTGATTTCGAGAGTGAGCGAAACTAATGAAAACATTGTTGGGGTAAAACCTAAAGGGAAAGACCTAGCACCAAATCCAATTTGCCATCTGATCTAACTTCTGGAGGCAGTCAAAATGAGCCTTAGAATTCTTCCCTACCTTATTCCTGTGCTGAGATACAGGCTGCTCCAACCTGCTGTAAAATGCTTGATTTCGAGAGTGAGCGAAACTAATGAAAACATTGTTGGGGGTAAAACCTAAAGGGAAAGACCTAGCACCAAATCCAATTTGCCATCTGATCTAACTTCTGGAGGCAGTCAAAATGAGCATTTGAATTCTTCCCTACCTTATTCCTGTGCTGAGATACAGGCTGCTCCAACCTGCTGTAAAATGCTTGATTTCGAGAGTGAGCGAAACTAATGAAAACATTGTTGGGGTAAAACCTAAAGGGAAAGACCTAGCACCAAATCCAATTTGCCATCTGATCTAACTTCTGGAGGCAGTCAAAATGAGCATTTGAATTCTTCCCTACCTTATTCCTGTGCTGAGATACAGGCTGCTCCAACCTGCTGTAAAATGCTTGATTTCGAGAGTGAGCGAAACTAATGAAAACATTGTTGGGGTAAAACCTAAAGGGAAAGACCTAGCACCAAATCCAATTTGCCCATCTGATCTAACTTCTGGAGGCAGTCAAAATGAGCATTTGAATTCTTCCCTACCTTATTCCTGTGCTGAGATACAGGCTGCTCCAACCTGCTGTAAAATGCTTGATTTCGAGAGTGAGCGAAACTAATGAAAACATTGTTGGGGTAAAACCTAAAGGGAAAGACCTAGCACCAAATCCAATTTGCCATCTGATCTAACTTCTGGAGGCAGTCAAAATGAGCCTTAGAATTCTTCCCTACCTTATTCCTGTGCTGAGACACAGGCTGCTCCAACCTGCTGTAAAATGCTTGATTTCGAGAGTGAGCGAAACTAATGAAAACATTGTTGGGGTAAAACCTAAAGGGAAAGACCTAGCACCAAATCCAATTTGCCATCTGATCTAACTTCTGGAGGCAGTCAAAATGATCCTTAGAATTCTTCCCTACCTTATTCCTGTGCTGAGATACAGGCTGCTCCAACCTGCTGTAAAAATGCTTGATTTCGAGAGTGAGCGAAACTAATGAAAACATTGTTGGGGTAAAACCTAAAGGGAAAGACCTAGCACCAAATCCAATTTGCCATCTGATCTAACTTCTGGAGGCAGTCAAAATGAGCATTTGAATTCTTCCCTACCTTATTCCTGTGCTGAGATACAGGCTGCTCCAACCTGCTGTAAAATGCTTGATTTCGAGAGTGAGCGAAACTAATGAAAACATTGTTGGGGTAAAACCTAAAGGGAAAGACCTAGCACCAAATCCAATTTGCCATCTGATCTAACTTCTGGAGGCAGTCAAAATGATCCTTAGAATTCTTCCCTACCTTATTCCTGTGCTGAGATACAGGCTGCTCCAACCTGCTGTAAAATGCTTGATTTCGAGAGTGAGCGAAACTAATGAAAACATTGTTGGGGTAAAACCTAAAGGGAAAGACCTAGCACCAAATCCAATTTGCCATCTGATCTAACTTCTGGAGGCAGTCAAAATGATCCTTAGAATTCTTCCCTACCTTATTCCTGTGCTGAGATACAGGCTGCTCCAACCTGCTGTAAAATGCTTGATTTCGAGAGTGAGCGAAACTAATGAAAACATTGTTGGGGTAAAACCCTAAAGGGAAAGACCTAGCACCAAATCCAATTTGCCATCTGATCTAACTTCTGGAGGCAGTCAAAATGAGCATTTGAATTCTTCCCTACCTTATTCCTGTGCTGAGATACAGGCTGCTCCAACCTGCTGTAAAAATGCTTGATTTCGAGAGTGAGCGAAACTAATGAAAACATTGTTGGGGTAAAACCTAAAGGGAAAGACCTAGCACCAAATCCAATTTGCCATCTGATCTAACTTCTGGAGGCAGTCAAAATGAGCATTTGAATTCTTCCCTACCTTATTCCTGTGCTGAGATACAGGCTGCTCCAACCTGCTGTAAAATGCTTGATTTCGAGAGTGAGCGAAACTAATGAAAACATTGTTGGGGTAAAACCTAAAGGGAAAGACCTAGCACCAAATCCAATTTGCCATCTGATCTAACTTCTGGAGGCAGTCAAAATGAGCATTTGAATTCTTCCCTACCTTATTCCTGTGCTGAGATATAGGCTGCTCCAACCTGCTGTAAAATGCTTGATTTCGAGAGTGAGCGAAACTAATGAAAACATTGTTGGGGTAAAACCTAAAGGGAAAGACCTAGCACCAAATCCAATTTGCCATCTGATCTAACTTCTGGAGGCAGTCAAAATGAGCATTTGAATTCTTCCCTACCTTATTCCTGTGCTGAGATACAGGCTGCTCCAACCTGCTGTAAAATGCTTGATTTCGAGAGTGAGCGAAACTAATGAAAACATTGTTGGGGTAAAACCTAAAGGGAAAGACCTAGCACCAAATCCAATTGCCATCTGATCTAACTTCTGGAGGCAGTCAAAATGATCCTTAGAATTCTTCCCTACCTTATTCCTGTGCTGAGATACAGGCTGCTCCAACCTGCTGTAAAAATGCTTGATTTCGAGAGTGAGCGAAACTAATGAAAACATTGTTGGGGTAAAACCTAAAGGGAAAGACCTAGCACCAAATCCAATTTGCCATCTGATCTAACTTCTGGAGGCAGTCAAAATGAGCCTTAGAATTCTTCCCTACCTTATTCCTGTGCTGAGATACAGGCTGCTCCAACCTGCTGTAAAATGCTTGATTTCGAGAGTGAGCGAAACTAATGAAAACATTGTTGGGGTAAAACCTAAAGGGAAAGACCTAGCACCAAATCCAATTTGCCATCTGATCTAACTTCTGGAGGCAGTCAAAATGAGCCTTAGAATTCTTCCCTACCTTATTCCTGTGCTGAGATACAGGCTGCTCCAACCTGCTGTAAAATGCTTGATTTCGAGAGTGAGCGAAACTAATGAAAACATTGTTGGGGTAAAACCTAAAGGGAAAGACCTAGCACCAAATCCAATTTGCCATCTGATCTAACTTCTGGAGGCAGTCAAAATGAGCATTTGAATTCTTCCCTACCTTATTCCTGTGCTGAGATACAGGCTGCTCCAACCTGCTGTAAAATGCTTGATTTCGAGAGTGAGCGAAACTAATGAAAACATTGTTGGGGTAAAACCTAAAGGGAAAGACCTAGCACCAAATCCAATTTGCCATCTGATCTAACTTCTGGAGGCAGTCAAAATGAGCATTTGAATTCTTCCCTACCTTATTCCTGTGCTGAGATACAGGCTGCTCCAACCTGCTGTAAAATGCTTGATTCGAGAGTGAGCGAAACTAATGAAAAACATTGTTGGGGTAAAAACCTAAAGGGAAAGACCTAGCACCAAATCCAATTTGCCATCTGATCTAACTTCTGGAGGCAGTCAAAATGAGCATTTGAATTCTTCCCTACCTTATTCCTGTGCTGAGATACAGGCTGCTCCAACCTGCTGTAAAATGCTTGATTTCGAGAGTGAGCGAAACTAATGAAAACATTGTTGGGGTAAAACCTAAAGGGAAAGACCTAGCACCAAATCCAATTTGCCATCTGATCTAACTTCTGGAGGCAGTCAAAATGAGCCTTAGAATTCTTCCCTACCTTATTCCTGTGCTGAGATACAGGCTGCTCCAACCTGCTGTAAAATGCTTGATTTCGAGAGTGAGCGAAACTAATGAAAACATTGTTGGGGTAAAACCTAAAGGGAAAGACCTAGCACCAAATCCAATTTGCCATCTGATCTAACTTCTGGAGGCAGTCAAAATGATCCTTAGAATTCTTCCCTACCTTATTCCTGTGCTGAGATACAGGCTGCTCCAACCTGCTGTAAAATGCTTGATTTCGAGAGTGAGCGAAACTAATGAAAACATTGTTGGGGTAAAACCTAAAGGGAAAGACCTAGCACCAAATCCAATTTGCCATCTGATCTAACTTCTGGAGGCAGTCAAAATGATCCTTAGAATTCTTCCCTACCTTATTCCTGTGCTGAGATACAGGCTGCTCCAACCTGCTGTAAAATGCTTGATTTCGAGAGTGAGCGAAACTAATGAAAACATTGTTGGGGTAAAACCTAAAGGGAAAGACCTAGCACCAAATCCAATTTGCCATCTGATCTAACTTCTGGAGGCAGTCAAAATGATCCTTAGAATTCTTCCCTACCTTATTCCTGTGCTGAGATACAGGCTGCTCCAACCTGCTGTAAAATGCTTGATTTCGAGAGTGAGCGAAACTAATGAAAACATTGTTGGGGTAAAACCTAAAGGGAAAGACCTAGCACCAAATCCAATTTGCCATCTGATCTAACTTCTGGAGGCAGTCAAAATGAGCCTTAGAATTCTTCCCTACCTTATTCCTGTGCTGAGATATAGGCTGCTCCAACCTGCTGTAAAATGCTTGATTTCGAGAGTGAGCGAAACTAATGAAAACATTGTTGGGGTAAAACCTAAAGGGAAAGACCTAGCACCAAATCCAATTTGCCATCTGATCTAACTTCTGGAGGCAGTCAAAATGAGCCTTAGAATTCTTCCCTACCTTATTCCTGTGCTGAGATACAGGCTGCTCCAACCTGCTGTAAAATGCTTGATTTCGAGAGTGAGCGAAACTAATGAAAACATTGTTGGGGGTAAAACCTAAAGGGAAAGACCTAGCACCAAATCCAATTTGCCATCTGATCTAACTTCTGGAGGCAGTCAAAATGAGCATTTGAATTCTTCCCTACCTTATTCCTGTGCTGAGATACAGGCTGCTCCAACCTGCTGTAAAATGCTTGATTTCGAGAGTGAGCGAAACTAATGAAAACATTGTTGGGGTAAAACCTAAAGGGAAAGACCTAGCCACCAAATCCAATTTGCCATCTGATCTAACTTCTGGAGGCAGTCAAAATGAGCATTTGAATTCTTCCCTACCTTATTCCTGTGCTGAGATACAGGCTGCTCCAACCTGCTGTAAAATGCTTGATTTCGAGAGTGAGCGAAACTAATGAAAACATTGTTGGGGTAAAACCTAAAGGGAAGACCTAGCACCAAATCCAATTTGCCATCTGATCTAACTTCTGGAGGCAGTCAAAATGAGCATTTGAATTCTTCCCTACCTTATTCCTGTGCTGAGATACAGGCTGCTCCAACCTGCTGTAAAATGCTTGATTTCGAGAGTGAGCGAAACTAATGAAAACATTGTTGGGGTAAAACCTAAAGGGAAAGACCTAGCACCAAATCCAATTTGCCATCTGATCTAACTTCTGGAGGCAGTCAAAATGAGCCTTAGAATTCTTCCCTACCTTATTCCTGTGCTGAGACACAGGCTGCTCCAACCTGCTGTAAAATGCTTGATTTCGAGAGTGAGCGAAACTAATGAAAACATTGTTGGGGTAAAACCTAAAGGGAAAGACCTAGCACCAAATCCAATTTGCCATCTGATCTAACTTCTGGAGGCAGTCAAAAATGATCCTTAGAATTCTTCCCTACCTTATTCCTGTGCTGAGATACAGGCTGCTCCAACCTGCTGTAAAATGCTTGATTTCGAGAGTGAGCGAAACTAATGAAAACATTGTTGGGGTAAAACCTAAAGGGAAAGACCTAGCACCAAATCCAATTTGCCATCTGATCTAACTTCTGGAGGCAGTCAAAATGAGCATTTGAATTCTTCCCTACCTTATTCCTGTGCTGAGATACAGGCTGCTCCAACCTGCTGTAAAAATGCTTGATTTCGAGAGTGAGCGAAACTAATGAAAACATTGTTGGGGTAAAACCTAAAGGGAAAGACCTAGCACCAAATACAATTTGCCATCTGATCTAACTTCTGGAGCAGTCAAAATGATCCTTAGAATTCTTCCCTACCTTATTCCTGTGCTGAGATACAGGCTGCTCCAACCTGCTGTAAAATGCTTGATTTCGAGAGTGAGCGAAACTAATGAAAACATTGTTGGGGTAAAACCTAAAGGGAAAAGACCTAGCACCAAATCCAATTTGCCATCTGATCTAACTTCTGGAGGCAGTCAAAAATGATCCTTAGAATTCTTCCCTACCTTATTCCTGTGCTGAGATACAGGCTGCTCCAACCTGCTGTAAAATGCTTGATTTCGAGAGTGAGCGAAACTAATGAAAACATTGTTGGGGTAAAACCTAAAGGGAAAGACCTAGCACCAAATCCAATTTGCCATCTGATCTAACTTCTGGAGGCAGTCAAAATGAGCATTTGAATTCTTCCCTACCTTATTCCTGTGCTGAGATACAGGCTGCTCCAACCTGCTGTAAAATGCTTGATTTCGAGAGTGAGCGAAACTAATGAAAACATTGTTGGGGTAAAACCTAAAGGGAAAGACCTAGCACCAAATCCAATTTGCCATCTGATCTAACTTCTGGAGGCAGTCAAAATGAGCATTTGAATTCTTCCTACCTTATTCCTGTGCTGAGATACAGGCTGCTCCAACCTGCTGTAAAATGCTTGATTTCGAGAGTGAGCGAAACTAATGAAAACATTGTTGGGGTAAAACCTAAAGGGAAAGACCTAGCACCAAATCCAATTTGCCATCTGATCTAACTTCTGGAGGCAGTCAAAATGAGCATTTTGAATTCTTCCCTACCTTATTCCTGTGCTGAGATATAGGCTGCTCCAACCTGCTGTAAAAATGCTTGATTTCGAGAGTGAGCGAAACTAATGAAAACATTGTTGGGGTAAAACCTAAAGGGAAAGACCTAGCACCAAATCCCAATTTGCCATCTGATCTAACTTCTGGAGGCAGTCAAAATGAGCATTTGAATTCTTCCCTACCTTATTCCTGTGCTGAGATACAGGCTGCTCCAACCTGCTGTAAAATGCTTGATTTCGAGAGTGAGCGAAACTAATGAAAACATTGTTGGGGTAAAACCTAAAGGGAAAGACCTAGCACCAAATCCAATTTGCCATCTGATCTAACTTCTGGAGGCAGTCAAAATGATCCTTAGAATTCTTCCCTACCTTATTCCTGTGCTGAGATACAGGCTGCTCCAACCTGCTGTAAAATGCTTGATTTCGAGAGTGAGCGAAACTAATGTGAAAACATTGTTGGGGTAAAACCTAAAGGGAAAGAGACCTAGCACCAAATCCAATTTGCCATCTGATCTAACTTCTGGAGGCAGTCAAAATGAGCCTTAGAATTCTTCCCTACCTTATTCCTGTGCTGAGATACAGGCTGCTCCAACCTGCTGTAAAATGCTTGATTTCGAGAGTGAGGCGAAACTAATGAAAACATTGTTGGGGTAAAACCTAAAGGGAAAGACCTAGCACCAAATCCAATTTGCCATCTGATCTAACTTCTGGAGGCAGTCAAAATGAGCCTTAGAATTCTTCCCTACCTTATTCCTGTGCTGAGATACAGGCTGCTCCAACCTGCTGTAAAATGCTTGATTTCGAGAGTGAGCGAAACTAATGAAAACATTGTTGGGGTAAAACCTAAAGGGAAAGACCTAGCACCAAATCCAATTTGCCATCTGATCTAACTTCTGGAGGCAGTCAAAATGAGCATTTGAATTCTTCCCCTACCTTATTCCTGTGCTGAGATACAGGCTGCTCCAACCTGCTGTAAAATGCTTGATTTCGAGAGTGAGCGAAACTAATGAAAACATTGTTGGGGTAAAACCTAAAGGGAAAGACCTAGCACCAAATCCAATTTGCCATCTGATCTAACTTCTGGAGGCAGTCAAAATGAGCATTTGAATTCTTCCCTACCTTATTCCTGTGCTGAGATACAGGCTGCTCCAACCTGCTGTAAAATGCTTGATTTCGAGAGTGAGCGAAACTAATGAAAACATTGTTGGGGGTAAAACCTAAAGGGAAAGACCTAGCACCAAATCCAATTTGCCATCTGATCTAACTTCTGGAGGCAGTCAAAATGAGCCTTAGAATTCTTCCCTACCTTATTCCTGTGCTGAGATACAGGCTGCTCCAACCTGCTGTAAAATGCTTGATTTCGAGAGTGAGCGAAACTAATGAAAACATTGTTGGGGTAAAACCTAAAGGGAAAGACCTAGCACCAAATCCAATTTGCCATCTGATCTAACTTCTGGAGGCAGTCAAAATGATCCTTAGAATTCTTCCCTACCTTATTCCTGTGCTGAGATACAGGCTGCTCCAACCTGCTGTAAAATGCTTGATTTCGAGAGTGAGCGAAACTAATGAAAACATTGTTGGGGTAAAACCTAAAGGGAAAGACCTAGCACCAAATCCAATTTGCCATCTGATCTAACTTCTGGAGGCAGTCAAAATGAGCCTTAGAATTCTTCCCTACCTTATTCCTGTGCTGAGATACAGGCTGCTCCAACCTGCTGTAAAATGCTTGATTTCGAGAGTGAGCGAAACTAATGAAAACATTGTTGGGGTAAAACCTAAAGGGAAAGACCTAGCACCAAATCCAATTTGCCATCTGATCTAACTTCTGGAGGCAGTCAAAATGATCCTTAGAATTCTTCCCTACCTTATTCCTGTGCTGAGATACAGGCTGCTCCAACCTGCTGTAAAATGCTTGATTTCGAGAGTGAGCGAAACTAATGAAAACATTGTTGGGGTAAAACCTAAAGGGAAAGACCTAGCACCAAATCCAATTTGCCATCTGATCTAACTTCTGGAGGCAGTCAAAATGATCCTTAGAATTCTTCCCTACCTTATTCCTGTGCTGAGATACAGGCTGCTCCAACCCTGCTTAAAATGCTTGATTTCGAGAGTGAGCGAAACTAATGAAAACATTGTTGGGGTAAAACCTAAAGGGAAAGACCTAGCACCAAATCCAATTTGCCATCTGATCTAACTTCTGGAGGCAGTCAAAATGATCCTTAGAATTCTTCCCTACCTTATTCCTGTGCTGAGATACAGGCTGCTCCAACCTGCTGTAAAATGCTTGATTTCGAGAGTGAGCGAAACTAATGAAAACATTGTTGGGGTAAAACCGAAAGACCTAGCACCAAATCCAATTTGCCATCTGATCTAACTTCTGGAGGCAGTCAAAATGAGCCTTAGAATTCTTCCCTACCTTATTCCTGTGCTGAGATACAGGCTGCTCCAACCTGCTGTAAAATGCTTGATTTCGAGAGTGAGCGAAACTAATGAAAACATTGTTGGGGTAAAACCTAAAGGGAAAGACCTAGCACCAAATCCAATTTGCCATCTGATCTAACTTCTGGAGGCAGTCAAAATGAGCCTTAGAATTCTTCCCTACCTTATTCCTGTGCTGAGATACAGGCTGCTCCAACCTGCTGTAAAATGCTTGATTTCGAGAGTGAGCGAAACTAATGAAAACATTGTTGGGGTAAAACCTAAAGGGAAAGACCTAGCACCAAATCCAATTTGCCATCTGATCTAACTTCTGGAGGCAGTCAAAATGAGCATTTGAATTCTTCCCTACCTTATTCCTGTGCTGAGATACAGGCTGCTCCAACCTGCTGTAAAATGCTTGATTTCGAGAGTGAGCGAAACTAATGAAAACATTGTTGGGGTAAAACCTAAAGGGAAAGACCTAGCACCAAATCCAATTTGCCATCTGATCTAACTTCTGGAGGCAGTCAAAATGAGCATTTGAATTCTTCCCTACCTTATTCCTGTGCTGAGATACAGGCTGCTCCAACCTGCTGTAAAATGCTTGATTTCGAGAGTGAGCGAAACTAATGAAAACATTGTTGGGGTAAAACCTAAAGGGAAAGACCTAGCACCAAATCCAATTTGCCATCTGATCTAACTTCTGGAGGCAGTCAAAATGAGCATTTGAATTCTTCCCTACCTTATTCCTGTGCTGAGATACAGGCTGCTCCAACCTGCTGTAAAATGCTTGATTTCGAGAGTGAGCGAAACTAATGAAAACATTGTTGGGGTAAAACCTAAAGGGAAAGACCTAGCACCAAATCCAATTTGCCATCTGATCTAACTTCTGGAGGCAGTCAAAATGAGCCTTAGAATTCTTCCCTACCTTATTCCTGTGCTGAGACACAGGCTGCTCCAACCTGCTGTAAAATGCTTGATTTCGAGAGTGAGCGAAACTAATGAAAACATTGTTGGGGTAAAACCTAAAGGGAAAGACCTAGCACCAAATCCAATTTGCCATCTGATCTAACTTCTGGAGGCAGTCAAAATGATCCTTAGAATTCTTCCCTACCTTATTCCTGTGCTGAGATACAGGCTGCTCCAACCTGCTGTAAAATGCTTGATTTCGAGAGTGAGCGAAACTAATGAAAACATTGTTGGGGTAAAACCTAAAGGGAAAGACCTAGCACCAAATCCAATTTGCCATCTGATCTAACTTCTGGAGGCAGTCAAAATGATCCTTAGAATTCTTCCCTACCTTATTCCTGTGCTGAGATACAGGCTGCTCCAACCTGCTGTAAAATGCTTGATTTCGAGAGTGAGCGAAACTAATGAAAACATTGTTGGGGTAAAACCTAAAGGGAAAGACCTAGCACCAAATCCAATTTGCCATCTGATCTAACTTCTGGAGGCAGTCAAAATGATCCTTAGAATTCTTCCCTACCTTATTCCTGTGCTGAGATACAGGCTGCTCCAACCTGCTGTAAAATGCTTGATTTCGAGAGTGAGCGAAACTAATGAAAACATTGTTGGGGTAAAACCTAAAGGGAAAGACCTAGCACCAAATCCAATTTGCCATCTGATCTAACTTCTGGAGGCAGTCAAAATGATCCTTAGAATTCTTCCCTACCTTATTCCTGTGCTGAGATACAGGCTGCTCCAACCTGCTGTAAAATGCTTGATTTCGAGAGTGAGCGAAACTAATGAAAACATTGTTGGGGTAAAACCTAAAGGGAAAGACCTAGCACCAAATCCAATTTGCCATCTGATCTAACTTCTGGAGGCAGTCAAAATGAGCCTTAGAATTCTTCCCTACCTTATTCCTGTGCTGAGATATAGGCTGCTCCAACCTGCTGTAAAATGCTTGATTTCGAGAGTGAGCGAAACTAATGAAAACATTGTTGGGGTAAAACCTAAAGGGAAAGACCTAGCACCAAATCCAATTTGCCATCTGATCTAACTTCTGGAGGCAGTCAAAATGAGCCTTAGAATTCTTCCCTACCTTATTCCTGTGCTGAGATACAGGCTGCTCCAACCTGCTGTAAAATGCTTGATTTCGAGAGTGAGCGAAACTAATGAAAACATTGTTGGGGTAAAACCTAAAGGGAAAGACCTAGCACCAAATCCAATTTGCCATCTGATCTAACTTCTGGAGGCAGTCAAAATGAGCATTTGAATTCTTCCCTACCTTATTCCTGTGCTGAGATACAGGCTGCTCCAACCTGCTGTAAAATGCTTGATTTCGAGAGTGAGCGAAACTAATGAAAACATTGTTGGGGTAAAACCTAAAGGGAAAGACCTAGCACCAAATCCAATTTGCCATCTGATCTAACTTCTGGAGGCAGTCAAAATGAGCATTTGAATTCTTCCCTACCTTATTCCTGTGCTGAGATACAGGCTGCTCCAACCTGCTGTAAAATGCTTGATTTCGAGAGTGAGCGAAACTAATGAAAACATTGTTGGGGTAAAACCTAAAGGGAAAGACCTAGCACCAAATCCAATTTGCCATCTGATCTAACTTCTGGAGGCAGTCAAAATGAGCATTTGAATTCTTCCCTACCTTATTCCTGTGCTGAGATACAGGCTGCTCCAACCTGCTGTAAAATGCTTGATTTCGAGAGTGAGCGAAACTAATGAAAACATTGTTGGGGTAAAACCTAAAGGGAAAGACCTAGCACCAAATCCAATTTGCCATCTGATCTAACTTCTGGAGGCAGTCAAAATGAGCCTTAGAATTCTTCCCTACCTTATTCCTGTGCTGAGACACAGGCTGCTCCAACCTGCTGTAAAATGCTTGATTTCGAGAGTGAGCGAAACTAATGAAAACATTGTTGGGGTAAAACCTAAAGGGAAAGACCTAGCACCAAATCCAATTTGCCATCTGATCTAACTTCTGGAGGCAGTCAAAATGATCCTTAGAATTCTTCCCTACCTTATTCCTGTGCTGAGATACAGGCTGCTCCAACCTGCTGTAAAATGCTTGATTTCGAGAGTGAGCGAAACTAATGAAAACATTGTTGGGGTAAAACCTAAAGGGAAAGACCTAGCACCAAATCCAATTTGCCATCTGATCTAACTTCTGGAGGCAGTCAAAATGAGCATTTGAATTCTTCCCTACCTTATTCCTGTGCTGAGATACAGGCTGCTCCAACCTGCTGTAAAATGCTTGATTTCGAGAGTGAGCGAAACTAATGAAAACATTGTTGGGGTAAAACCTAAAGGGAAAGACCTAGCACCAAATCCAATTTGCCATCTGATCTAACTTCTGGAGGCAGTCAAAATGATCCTTAGAATTCTTCCCTACCTTATTCCTGTGCTGAGATACAGGCTGCTCCAACCTGCTGTAAAATGCTTGATTTCGAGAGTGAGCGAAACTAATGAAAACATTGTTGGGGTAAAACCTAAAGGGAAAGACCTAGCACCAAATCCAATTTGCCATCTGATCTAACTTCTGGAGGCAGTCAAAATGATCCTTAGAATTCTTCCCTACCTTATTCCTGTGCTGAGATACAGGCTGCTCCAACCTGCTGTAAAATGCTTGATTTCGAGAGTGAGCGAAACTAATGAAAACATTGTTGGGGTAAAACCTAAAGGGAAAGACCTAGCACCAAATCCAATTTGCCATCTGATCTAACTTCTGGAGGCAGTCAAAATGAGCATTTGAATTCTTCCCTACCTTATTCCTGTGCTGAGATACAGGCTGCTCCAACCTGCTGTAAAATGCTTGATTTCGAGAGTGAGCGAAACTAATGAAAACATTGTTGGGGTAAAACCTAAAGGGAAAGACCTAGCACCAAATCCAATTTGCCATCTGATCTAACTTCTGGAGGCAGTCAAAATGAGCATTTGAATTCTTCCCTACCTTATTCCTGTGCTGAGATACAGGCTGCTCCAACCTGCTGTAAAATGCTTGATTTCGAGAGTGAGCGAAACTAATGAAAACATTGTTGGGGTAAAACCTAAAGGGAAAGACCTAGCACCAAATCCAATTTGCCATCTGATCTAACTTCTGGAGGCAGTCAAAATGAGCATTTGAATTCTTCCCTACCTTATTCCTGTGCTGAGATATAGGCTGCTCCAACCTGCTGTAAAATGCTTGATTTCGAGAGTGAGCGAAACTAATGAAAACATTGTTGGGGTAAAACCTAAAGGGAAAGACCTAGCACCAAATCCAATTTGCCATCTGATCTAACTTCTGGAGGCAGTCAAAATGAGCATTTGAATTCTTCCCTACCTTATTCCTGTGCTGAGATACAGGCTGCTCCAACCTGCTGTAAAATGCTTGATTTCGAGAGTGAGCGAAACTAATGAAAACATTGTTGGGGTAAAACCTAAAGGGAAAGACCTAGCACCAAATCCAATTTGCCATCTGATCTAACTTCTGGAGGCAGTCAAAATGATCCTTAGAATTCTTCCCTACCTTATTCCTGTGCTGAGATACAGGCTGCTCCAACCTGCTGTAAAATGCTTGATTTCGAGAGTGAGCGAAACTAATGAAAACATTGTTGGGGTAAAACCTAAAGGGAAAGACCTAGCACCAAATCCAATTTGCCATCTGATCTAACTTCTGGAGGCAGTCAAAATGAGCCTTAGAATTCTTCCCTACCTTATTCCTGTGCTGAGATACAGGCTGCTCCAACCTGCTGTAAAATGCTTGATTTCGAGAGTGAGCGAAACTAATGAAAACATTGTTGGGGTAAAACCTAAAGGGAAAGACCTAGCACCAAATCCAATTTGCCATCTGATCTAACTTCTGGAGGCAGTCAAAATGAGCCTTAGAATTCTTCCCTACCTTATTCCTGTGCTGAGATACAGGCTGCTCCAACCTGCTGTAAAATGCTTGATTTCGAGAGTGAGCGAAACTAATGAAAACATTGTTGGGGTAAAACCTAAAGGGAAAGACCTAGCACCAAATCCAATTTGCCATCTGATCTAACTTCTGGAGGCAGTCAAAATGAGCATTTGAATTCTTCCCTACCTTATTCCTGTGCTGAGATACAGGCTGCTCCAACCTGCTGTAAAATGCTTGATTTCGAGAGTGAGCGAAACTAATGAAAACATTGTTGGGGTAAAACCTAAAGGGAAAGACCTAGCACCAAATCCAATTTGCCATCTGATCTAACTTCTGGAGGCAGTCAAAATGAGCATTTGAATTCTTCCCTACCTTATTCCTGTGCTGAGATACAGGCTGCTCCAACCTGCTGTAAAATGCTTGATTTCGAGAGTGAGCGAAACTAATGAAAACATTGTTGGGGTAAAACCTAAAGGGAAAGACCTAGCACCAAATCCAATTTGCCATCTGATCTAACTTCTGGAGGCAGTCAAAATGAGCATTTGAATTCTTCCCTACCTTATTCCTGTGCTGAGATACAGGCTGCTCCAACCTGCTGTAAAATGCTTGATTTCGAGAGTGAGCGAAACTAATGAAAACATTGTTGGGGTAAAACCTAAAGGGAAAGACCTAGCACCAAATCCAATTTGCCATCTGATCTAACTTCTGGAGGCAGTCAAAATGATCCTTAGAATTCTTCCCTACCTTATTCCTGTGCTGAGATACAGGCTGCTCCAACCTGCTGTAAAATGCTTGATTTCGAGAGTGAGCGAAACTAATGAAAACATTGTTGGGGTAAAACCTAAAGGGAAAGACCTAGCACCAAATCCAATTTGCCATCTGATCTAACTTCTGGAGGCAGTCAAAATGAGCATTAGAATTCTTCCCTACCTTATTCCTGTGCTGAGATACAGGCTGCTCCAACCTGCTGTAAAATGCTTGATTTCGAGAGTGAGCGAAACTAATGAAAACATTGTTGGGGTAAAACCTAAAGGGAAAGACCTAGCACCAAATCCAATTTGCCATCTGATCTAACTTCTGGAGGCAGTCAAAATGATCCTTAGAATTCTTCCCTACCTTATTCCTGTGCTGAGATACAGGCTGCTCCAACCTGCTGTAAAATGCTTGATTTCGAGAGTGAGCGAAACTAATGAAAACATTGTTGGGGTAAAACCTAAAGGGAAAGACCTAGCACCAAATCCAATTTGCCATCTGATCTAACTTCTGGAGGCAGTCAAAATGATCCTTAGAATTCTTCCCTACCTTATTCCTGTGCTGAGATACAGGCTGCTCCAACCTGCTGTAAAATGCTTGATTTCGAGAGTGAGCGAAACTAATGAAAACATTGTTGGGGTAAAACCTAAAGGGAAAGACCTAGCACCAAATCCAATTTGCCATCTGATCTAACTTCTGGAGGCAGTCAAAATGATCCTTAGAATTCTTCCCTACCTTATTCCTGTGCTGAGATACAGGCTGCTCCAACCTGCTGTAAAATGCTTGATTTCGAGAGTGAGCGAAACTAATGAAAACATTGTTGGGGTAAAACCTAAAGGGAAAGACCTAGCACCAAATCCAATTTGCCATCTGATCTAACTTCTGGAGGCAGTCAAAATGAGCCTTAGAATTCTTCCCTACCTTATTCCTGTGCTGAGATACAGGCTGCTCCAACCTGCTGTAAAATGCTTGATTTCGAGAGTGAGCGAAACTAATGAAAACATTGTTGGGGTAAAACCTAAAGGGAAAGACCTAGCACCAAATCCAATTTGCCATCTGATCTAACTTCTGGAGGCAGTCAAAATGAGCCTTAGAATTCTTCCCTACCTTATTCCTGTGCTGAGATACAGGCTGCTCCAACCTGCTGTAAAATGCTTGATTTCGAGAGTGAGCGAAACTAATGAAAACATTGTTGGGGTAAAACCTAAAGGGAAAGACCTAGCACCAAATCCAATTTGCCATCTGATCTAACTTCTGGAGGCAGTCAAAATGAGCATTTGAATTCTTCCCTACCTTATTCCTGTGCTGAGATACAGGCTGCTCCAACCTGCTGTAAAATGCTTGATTTCGAGAGTGAGCGAAACTAATGAAAACATTGTTGGGGTAAAACCTAAAGGGAAAGACCTAGCACCAAATCCAATTTGCCATCTGATCTAACTTCTGGAGGCAGTCAAAATGAGCATTTGAATTCTTCCCTACCTTATTCCTGTGCTGAGATACAGGCTGCTCCAACCTGCTGTAAAATGCTTGATTTCGAGAGTGAGCGAAACTAATGAAAACATTGTTGGGGTAAAACCTAAAGGGAAAGACCTAGCACCAAATCCAATTTGCCATCTGATCTAACTTCTGGAGGCAGTCAAAATGAGCATTTGAATTCTTCCCTACCTTATTCCTGTGCTGAGATACAGGCTGCTCCAACCTGCTGTAAAATGCTTGATTTCGAGAGTGAGCGAAACTAATGAAAACATTGTTGGGGTAAAACCTAAAGGGAAAGACCTAGCACCAAATCCAATTTGCCATCTGATCTAACTTCTGGAGGCAGTCAAAATGAGCCTTAGAATTCTTCCCTACCTTATTCCTGTGCTGAGACACAGGCTGCTCCAACCTGCTGTAAAATGCTTGATTTCGAGAGTGAGCGAAACTAATGAAAACATTGTTGGGGTAAAACCTAAAGGGAAAGACCTAGCACCAAATCCAATTTGCCATCTGATCTAACTTCTGGAGGCAGTCAAAATGATCCTTAGAATTCTTCCCTACCTTATTCCTGTGCTGAGATACAGGCTGCTCCAACCTGCTGTAAAATGCTTGATTTCGAGAGTGAGCGAAACTAATGAAAACATTGTTGGGGTAAAACCTAAAGGGAAAGACCTAGCACCAAATCCAATTTGCCATCTGATCTAACTTCTGGAGGCAGTCAAAATGATCCTTAGAATTCTTCCCTACCTTATTCCTGTGCTGAGATACAGGCTGCTCCAACCTGCTGTAAAATGCTTGATTTCGAGAGTGAGCGAAACTAATGAAAACATTGTTGGGGTAAAACCTAAAGGGAAAGACCTAGCACCAAATCCAATTTGCCATCTGATCTAACTTCTGGAGGCAGTCAAAATGATCCTTAGAATTCTTCCCTACCTTATTCCTGTGCTGAGATACAGGCTGCTCCAACCTGCTGTAAAATGCTTGATTTCGAGAGTGAGCGAAACTAATGAAAACATTGTTGGGGTAAAACCTAAAGGGAAAGACCTAGCACCAAATCCAATTTGCCATCTGATCTAACTTCTGGAGGCAGTCAAAATGATCCTTAGAATTCTTCCCTACCTTATTCCTGTGCTGAGATACAGGCTGCTCCAACCTGCTGTAAAATGCTTGATTTCGAGAGTGAGCGAAACTAATGAAAACATTGTTGGGGTAAAACCTAAAGGGAAAGACCTAGCACCAAATCCAATTTGCCATCTGATCTAACTTCTGGAGGCAGTCAAAATGAGCCTTAGAATTCTTCCCTACCTTATTCCTGTGCTGAGATACAGGCTGCTCCAACCTGCTGTAAAATGCTTGATTTCGAGAGTGAGCGAAACTAATGAAAACATTGTTGGGGTAAAACCTAAAGGGAAAGACCTAGCACCAAATCCAATTTGCCATCTGATCTAACTTCTGGAGGCAGTCAAAATGAGCATTTGAATTCTTCCCTACCTTATTCCTGTGCTGAGATACAGGCTGCTCCAACCTGCTGTAAAATGCTTGATTTCGAGAGTGAGCGAAACTAATGAAAACATTGTTGGGGTAAAACCTAAAGGGAAAGACCTAGCACCAAATCCAATTTGCCATCTGATCTAACTTCTGGAGGCAGTCAAAATGAGCATTTGAATTCTTCCCTACCTTATTCCTGTGCTGAGATACAGGCTGCTCCAACCTGCTGTAAAATGCTTGATTTCGAGAGTGAGCGAAACTAATGAAAACATTGTTGGGGTAAAACCTAAAGGGAAAGACCTAGCACCAAATCCAATTTGCCATCTGATCTAACTTCTGGAGGCAGTCAAAATGAGCATTTGAATTCTTCCCTACCTTATTCCTGTGCTGAGATACAGGCTGCTCCAACCTGCTGTAAAATGCTTGATTTCGAGAGTGAGCGAAACTAATGAAAACATTGTTGGGGTAAAACCTAAAGGGAAAGACCTAGCACCAAATCCAATTTGCCATCTGATCTAACTTCTGGAGGCAGTCAAAATGATCCTTAGAATTCTTCCCTACCTTATTCCTGTGCTGAGATACAGGCTGCTCCAACCTGCTGTAAAATGCTTGATTTCGAGAGTGAGCGAAACTAATGAAAACATTGTTGGGGTAAAACCTAAAGGGAAAGACCTAGCACCAAATCCAATTTGCCATCTGATCTAACTTCTGGAGGCAGTCAAAATGAGCCTTAGAATTCTTCCCTACCTTATTCCTGTGCTGAGATACAGGCTGCTCCAACCTGCTGTAAAATGCTTGATTTCGAGAGTGAGCGAAACTAATGAAAACATTGTTGGGGTAAAACCTAAAGGGAAAGACCTAGCACCAAATCCAATTTGCCATCTGATCTAACTTCTGGAGGCAGTCAAAATGATCCTTAGAATTCTTCCCTACCTTATTCCTGTGCTGAGATACAGGCTGCTCCAACCTGCTGTAAAATGCTTGATTTCGAGAGTGAGCGAAACTAATGAAAACATTGTTGGGGTAAAACCTAAAGGGAAAGACCTAGCACCAAATCCAATTTGCCATCTGATCTAACTTCTGGAGGCAGTCAAAATGATCCTTAGAATTCTTCCCTACCTTATTCCTGTGCTGAGATACAGGCTGCTCCAACCTGCTGTAAAATGCTTGATTTCGAGAGTGAGCGAAACTAATGAAAACATTGTTGGGGTAAAACCTAAAGGGAAAGACCTAGCACCAAATCCAATTTGCCATCTGATCTAACTTCTGGAGGCAGTCAAAATGATCCTTAGAATTCTTCCCTACCTTATTCCTGTGCTGAGATACAGGCTGCTCCAACCTGCTGTAAAATGCTTGATTTCGAGAGTGAGCGAAACTAATGAAAACATTGTTGGGGTAAAACCTAAAGGGAAAGACCTAGCACCAAATCCAATTTGCCATCTGATCTAACTTCTGGAGGCAGTCAAAATGAGCCTTAGAATTCTTCCCTACCTTATTCCTGTGCTGAGATACAGGCTGCTCCAACCTGCTGTAAAATGCTTGATTTCGAGAGTGAGCGAAACTAATGAAAACATTGTTGGGGTAAAACCTAAAGGGAAAGACCTAGCACCAAATCCAATTTGCCATCTGATCTAACTTCTGGAGGCAGTCAAAATGAGCCTTAGAATTCTTCCCTACCTTATTCCTGTGCTGAGATACAGGCTGCTCCAACCTGCTGTAAAATGCTTGATTTCGAGAGTGAGCGAAACTAATGAAAACATTGTTGGGGTAAAACCTAAAGGGAAAGACCTAGCACCAAATCCAATTTGCCATCTGATCTAACTTCTGGAGGCAGTCAAAATGAGCATTTGAATTCTTCCCTACCTTATTCCTGTGCTGAGATACAGGCTGCTCCAACCTGCTGTAAAATGCTTGATTTCGAGAGTGAGCGAAACTAATGAAAACATTGTTGGGGTAAAACCTAAAGGGAAAGACCTAGCACCAAATCCAATTTGCCATCTGATCTAACTTCTGGAGGCAGTCAAAATGAGCATTTGAATTCTTCCCTACCTTATTCCTGTGCTGAGATACAGGCTGCTCCAACCTGCTGTAAAATGCTTGATTTCGAGAGTGAGCGAAACTAATGAAAACATTGTTGGGGTAAAACCTAAAGGGAAAGACCTAGCACCAAATCCAATTTGCCATCTGATCTAACTTCTGGAGGCAGTCAAAATGAGCATTTGAATTCTTCCCTACCTTATTCCTGTGCTGAGATACAGGCTGCTCCAACCTGCTGTAAAATGCTTGATTTCGAGAGTGAGCGAAACTAATGAAAACATTGTTGGGGTAAAACCTAAAGGGAAAGACCTAGCACCAAATCCAATTTGCCATCTGATCTAACTTCTGGAGGCAGTCAAAATGAGCCTTAGAATTCTTCCCTACCTTATTCCTGTGCTGAGACACAGGCTGCTCCAACCTGCTGTAAAATGCTTGATTTCGAGAGTGAGCGAAACTAATGAAAACATTGTTGGGGTAAAACCTAAAGGGAAAGACCTAGCACCAAATCCAATTTGCCATCTGATCTAACTTCTGGAGGCAGTCAAAATGATCCTTAGAATTCTTCCCTACCTTATTCCTGTGCTGAGATACAGGCTGCTCCAACCTGCTGTAAAATGCTTGATTTCGAGAGTGAGCGAAACTAATGAAAACATTGTTGGGGTAAAACCTAAAGGGAAAGACCTAGCACCAAATCCAATTTGCCATCTGATCTAACTTCTGGAGGCAGTCAAAATGAGCCTTAGAATTCTTCCCTACCTTATTCCTGTGCTGAGATACAGGCTGCTCCAACCTGCTGTAAAATGCTTGATTTCGAGAGTGAGCGAAACTAATGAAAACATTGTTGGGGTAAAACCTAAAGGGAAAGACCTAGCACCAAATCCAATTTGCCATCTGATCTAACTTCTGGAGGCAGTCAAAATGATCCTTAGAATTCTTCCCTACCTTATTCCTGTGCTGAGATACAGGCTGCTCCAACCTGCTGTAAAATGCTTGATTTCGAGAGTGAGCGAAACTAATGAAAACATTGTTGGGGTAAAACCTAAAGGGAAAGACCTAGCACCAAATCCAATTTGCCATCTGATCTAACTTCTGGAGGCAGTCAAAATGATCCTTAGAATTCTTCCCTACCTTATTCCTGTGCTGAGATACAGGCTGCTCCAACCTGCTGTAAAATGCTTGATTTCGAGAGTGAGCGAAACTAATGAAAACATTGTTGGGGTAAAACCTAAAGGGAAAGACCTAGCACCAAATCCAATTTGCCATCTGATCTAACTTCTGGAGGCAGTCAAAATGAGCCTTAGAATTCTTCCCTACCTTATTCCTGTGCTGAGATACAGGCTGCTCCAACCTGCTGTAAAATGCTTGATTTCGAGAGTGAGCGAAACTAATGAAAACATTGTTGGGGTAAAACCTAAAGGGAAAGACCTAGCACCAAATCCAATTTGCCATCTGATCTAACTTCTGGAGGCAGTCAAAATGATCCTTAGAATTCTTCCCTACCTTATTCCTGTGCTGAGATACAGGCTGCTCCAACCTGCTGTAAAATGCTTGATTTCGAGAGTGAGCGAAACTAATGAAAACATTGTTGGGGTAAAACCTAAAGGGAAAGACCTAGCACCAAATCCAATTTGCCATCTGATCTAACTTCTGGAGGCAGTCAAAATGAGCCTTAGAATTCTTCCCTACCTTATTCCTGTGCTGAGACACAGGCTGCTCCAACCTGCTGTAAAATGCTTGATTTCGAGAGTGAGCGA
Source organism: Melanerpes formicivorus (assembly GCF_026170545.1). Taxonomy (NCBI): domain Eukaryota; kingdom Metazoa; phylum Chordata; class Aves; order Piciformes; family Picidae; genus Melanerpes; species Melanerpes formicivorus. Next base: position 8,887 of record NW_027143467.1, on the reverse strand, counting down.
AACTAATGAAAACATTGTTGGGGTAAAACCTAAAGGGAAAGACCTAGCACCAAATCCAATTTGCCATCTGATCTAACTTCTGGAGGCAGTCAAAATGAGCATTTGAATTCTTCCCTACCTTATTCCTGTGCTGAGATACAGGCTGCTCCAACCTGCTGTAAAATGCTTGATTTCGAGAGTGAGCGAAACTAATGAAAACATTGTTGGGGTAAAACCTAAAGGGAAAGACCTAGCACCAAATCCAATTTGCCATCTGATCTAACTTCTGGAGGCAGTCAAAATGATCCTTAGAATTCTTCCCTACCTTATTCCTGTGCTGAGATACAGGCTGCTCCAACCTGCTGTAAAATGCTTGATTTCGAGAGTGAGCGAAACTAATGAAAACATTGTTGGGGTAAAACCTAAAGGGAAAGACCTAGCACCAAATCCAATTTGCCATCTGATCTAACTTCTGGAGGCAGTCAAAATGATCCTTAGAATTCTTCCCTACCTTATTCCTGTGCTGAGACACAGGCTGCTCCAACCTGCTGTAAAATGCTTGATTTCGAGAGTGAGCGAAACTAATGAAAACATTGTTGGGGTAAAACCTAAAGGGAAAGACCTAGCACCAAATCCAATTTGCCATCTGATCTAACTTCTGGAGGCAGTCAAAATGATCCTTAGAATTCTTCCCTACCTTATTCCTGTGCTGAGATACAGGCTGCTCCAACCTGCTGTAAAATGCTTGATTTCGAGAGTGAGCGAAACTAATGAAAACATTGTTGGGGTAAAACCTAAAGGGAAAGACCTAGCACCAAATCCAATTTGCCATCTGATCTAACTTCTGGAGGCAGTCAAAATGATCCTTAGAATTCTTCCCTACCTTATTCCTGTGCTGAGATACAGGCTGCTCCAACCTGCTGTAAAATGCTTGATTTCGAGAGTGAGCGAAACTAATGAAAACATTGTTGGGGTAAAACCTAAAGGGAAAGACCTAGCACCAAATCCAATTTGCCATCTGATCTAACTTCTGGAGGCAGTCAAAATGATCCTTAGAATTCTTCCCTACCTTATTCCTGTGCTGAGATACAGGCTGCTCCAACCTGCTGTAAAATGCTTGATTTCGAGAGTGAGCGAAACTAATGAAAATATTGTTGGGGTAAAACCTAAAGGGAAAGACCTAGCACCAAATCCAATTTGCCATCTGATCTAACTTCTGGAGGCAGTCAAAATGATCCTTAGAATTCTTCCCTACCTTATTCCTGTGCTGAGATACAGGCTGCTCCAACCTGCTGTAAAATGCTTGATTTCGAGAGTGAGCGAAACTAATGAAAACATTGTTGGGGTAAAACCTAAAGGGAAAGACCTAGCACCAAATCCAATTTGCCATCTGATCTAACTTCTGGAGGCAGTCAAAATGAGCATTTGAATTCTTCCCTACCTTATTCCTGTGCTGAGATACAGGCTGCTCCAACCTGCTGTAAAATGCTTGATTTCGAGAGTGAGCGAAACTAATGAAAACATTGTTGGGGTAAAACCTAAAGGGAAAGACCTAGCACCAAATCCAATTTGCCATCTGATCTAAATTCGGGAGGCAGTCAAAATGAGCATTTGAATTCTTCCCTACCTTATTCCTGTGCTGAGATACAGGCTGCTCCAACCTGCTGTAAAATGCTTGATTTCGAGAGTGAGCGAAACTAATGAAAACATTGTTGGGGTAAAACCTAAAGGGAAAGACCTAGCACCAAATCCAATTTGCCATCTGATCTAACTTCTGGAGGCAGTCAAAATGATCCTTAGAATTCTTCCCTACCTTATTCCTGTGCTGAGATACAGGCTGCTCCAACCTGCTGTAAAATGCTTGATTTCGAGAGTGAGCGAAACTAATGAAAACATTGTTGGGGTAAAACCTAAAGGGAAAGACCTAGCACCAAATCCAATTTGCCATCTGATCTAACTTCTGGAGGCAGTCAAAATGAGCCTTAGAATTCTTCCCTACCTTATTCCTGTGCTGAGATACAGGCTGCTCCAACCTGCTGTAAAATGCTTGATTTCGAGAGTGAGCGAAACTAATGAAAACATTGTTGGGGTAAAACCTAAAGGGAAAGACCTAGCACCAAATCCAATTTGCCATCTGATCTAACTTCTGGAGGCAGTCAAAATGATCCTTAGAATTCTTCCCTACCTTATTCCTGTGCTGAGATACAGGCTGCTCCAACCTGCTGTAAAATGCTTGATTTCGAGAGTGAGCGAAACTAATGAAAACATTGTTGGGGTAAAACCTAAAGGGAAAGACCTAGCACCAAATCCAATTTGCCATCTGATCTAACTTCTGGAGGCAGTCAAAATGAGCCTTAGAATTCTTCCCTACCTTATTCCTGTGCTGAGATACAGGCTGCTCCAACCTGCTGTAAAATGCTTGATTTCGAGAGTGAGCGAAACTAATGAAAACATTGTTGGGGTAAAACCTAAAGGGAAAGACCTAGCACCAAATCCAATTTGCCATCTGATCTAACTTCTGGAGGCAGTCAAAATGATCCTTAGAATTCTTCCCTACCTTATTCCTGTGCTGAGATACAGGCTGCTCCAACCTGCTGTAAAATGCTTGATTTCGAGAGTGAGCGAAACTAATGAAAACATTGTTGGGGTAAAACCTAAAGGGAAAGACCTAGCACCAAATCCAATTTGCCATCTGATCTAACTTCTGGAGGCAGTCAAAATGATCCTTAGAATTCTTCCCTACCTTATTCCTGTGCTGAGATACAGGCTGCTCCAACCTGCTGTAAAATGCTTGATTTCGAGAGTGAGCGAAACTAATGAAAACATTGTTGGGGTAAAACCTAAAGGGAAAGACCTAGCACCAAATCCAATTTGCCATCTGATCTAACTTCTGGAGGCAGTCAAAATGATCCTTAGAATTCTTCCCTACCTTATTCCTGTGCTGAGATACAGGCTGCTCCAACCTGCTGTAAAATGCTTGATTTCGAGAGTGAGCGAAACTAATGAAAACATTGTTGGGGTAAAACCTAAAGGGAAAGACCTAGCACCAAATCCAATTTGCCATCTGATCTAACTTCTGGAGGCAGTCAAAATGAGCATTTGAATTCTTCCCTACCTTATTCCTGTGCTGAGATACAGGCTGCTCCAACCTGCTGTAAAATGCTTGATTTCGAGAGTGAGCGAAACTAATGAAAACATTGTTGGGGTAAAACCTAAAGGGAAAGACCTAGCACCAAATCCAATTTGCCATCTGATCTAACTTCTGGAGGCAGTCAAAATGATCCTTAGAATTCTTCCCTACCTTATTCCTGTGCTGAGACCCAGGCTGCTCCAACCTGCTGTAAAATGCTTGATTTCGAGAGTGAGCGAAACTAATGAAAACATTGTTGGGGTAAAACCTAAAGGGAAAGACCTAGCACCAAATCCAATTTGCCATCTGATCTAACTTCTGGAGGCAGTCAAAATGATCCTTAGAATTCTTCCCTACCTTATTCCTGTGCTGAGACACAGGCTGCTCCAACCTGCTGTAAAATGCTTGATTTCGAGAGTGAGCGAAACTAATGAAAACATTGTTGGGGTAAAACCTAAAGGGAAAGACCTAGCACCAAATCCAATTTGCCATCTGATCTAACTTCTGGAGGCAGTCAAAATGATCCTTAGAATTCTTCCCTACCTTATTCCTGTGCTGAGATACAGGCTGCTCCAACCTGCTGTAAAATGCTTGATTTCGAGAGTGAGCGAAACTAATGAAAACATTGTTGGGGTAAAACCTAAAGGGAAAGACCTAGCACCAAATCCAATTTGCCATCTGATCTAACTTCTGGAGGCAGTCAAAATGATCCTTAGAATTCTTCCCTACCTTATTCCTGTGCTGAGATACAGGCTGCTCCAACCTGCTGTAAAATGCTTGATTTCGAGAGTGAGCGAAACTAATGAAAACATTGTTGGGGTAAAACCTAAAGGGAAAGACCTAGCACCAAATCCAATTTGCCATCTGATCTAACTTCTGGAGGCAGTCAAAATGAGCCTTAGAATTCTTCCCTACCTTATTCCTGTGCTGAGATACAGGCTGCTCCAACCTGCTGTAAAATGCTTGATTTCGAGAGTGAGCGAAACTAATGAAAACATTGTTGGGGTAAAACCTAAAGGGAAAGACCTAGCACCAAATCCAATTTGCCATCTGATCTAACTTCTGGAGGCAGTCAAAATGAGCCTTAGAATTCTTCCCTACCTTATTCCTGTGCTGAGATACAGGCTGCTCCAACCTGCTGTAAAATGCTTGATTTCGAGAGTGAGCGAAACTAATGAAAACATTGTTGGGGTAAAACCTAAAGGGAAAGACCTAGCACCAAATCCAATTTGCCATCTGATCTAACTTCTGGAGGCAGTCAAAATGAGCCTTAGAATTCTTCCCTACCTTATTCCTGTGCTGAGATACAGGCTGCTCCAACCTGCTGTAAAATGCTTGATTTCGAGAGTGAGCGAAACTAATGAAAACATTGTTGGGGTAAAACCTAAAGGGAAAGACCTAGCACCAAATCCAATTTGCCATCTGATCTAACTTCTGGAGGCAGTCAAAATGATCCTTAGAATTCTTCCCTACCTTATTCCTGTGCTGAGATACAGGCTGCTCCAACCTGCTGTAAAATGCTTGATTTCGAGAGTGAGCGAAACTAATGAAAACATTGTTGGGGTAAAACCTAAAGGGAAAGACCTAGCACCAAATCCAATTTGCCATCTGATCTAACTTCTGGAGGCAGTCAAAATGATCCTTAGAATTCTTCCCTACCTTATTCCTGTGCTGAGATACAGGCTGCTCCAACCTGCTGTAAAATGCTTGATTTCGAGAGTGAGCGAAACTAATGAAAACATTGTTGGGGTAAAACCTAAAGGGAAAGACCTAGCACCAAATCCAATTTGCCATCTGATCTAACTTCTGGAGGCAGTCAAAATGATCCTTAGAATTCTTCCCTACCTTATTCCTGTGCTGAGATACAGGCTGCTCCAACCTGCTGTAAAATGCTTGATTTCGAGAGTGAGCGAAACTAATGAAAACATTGTTGGGGTAAAACCTAAAGGGAAAGACCTAGCACCAAATCCAATTTGCCATCTGATCTAACTTCTGGAGGCAGTCAAAATGATCCTTAGAATTCTTCCCTACCTTATTCCTGTGCTGAGATACAGGCTGCTCCAACCTGCTGTAAAATGCTTGATTTCGAGAGTGAGCGAAACTAATGAAAACATTGTTAGGGTAAAACCTAAAGGGAAAGACCTAGCACCAAATCCAATTTGCCATCTGATCTAACTTCTGGAGGCAGTCAAAATGAGCCTTAGAATTCTTCCCTACCTTATTCCTGTGCTGAGATACAGGCTGCTCCAACCTGCTGTAAAATGCTTGATTTCGAGAGTGAGCGAAACTAATGAAAACATTGTTGGGGTAAAACCTAAAGGGAAAGACCTAGCACCAAATCCAATTTGCCATCTGATCTAACTTCTGGAGGCAGTCAAAATGATCCTTAGAATTCTTCCCTACCTTATTCCTGTGCTGAGACCCAGGCTGCTCCAACCTGCTGTAAAATGCTTGATTTCGAGAGTGAGCGAAACTAATGAAAACATTGTTGGGGTAAAACCTAAAGGGAAAGACCTAGCACCAAATCCAATTTGCCATCTGATCTAACTTCTGGAGGCAGTCAAAATGATCCTTAGAATTCTTCCCTACCTTATTCCTGTGCTGAGACACAGGCTGCTCCAACCTGCTGTAAAATGCTTGATTTCGAGAGTGAGCGAAACTAATGAAAACATTGTTGGGGTAAAACCTAAAGGGAAAGACCTAGCACCAAATCCAATTTGCCATCTGATCTAACTTCTGGAGGCAGTCAAAATGATCCTTAGAATTCTTCCCTACCTTATTCCTGTGCTGAGATACAGGCTGCTCCAACCTGCTGTAAAATGCTTGATTTCGAGAGTGAGCGAAACTAATGAAAACATTGTTGGGGTAAAACCTAAAGGGAAAGACCTAGCACCAAATCCAATTTGCCATCTGATCTAACTTCTGGAGGCAGTCAAAATGATCCTTAGAATTCTTCCCTACCTTATTCCTGTGCTGAGATACAGGCTGCTCCAACCTGCTGTAAAATGCTTGATTTCGAGAGTGAGCGAAACTAATGAAAACATTGTTGGGGTAAAACCTAAAGGGAAAGACCTAGCACCAAATCCAATTTGCCATCTGATCTAACTTCTGGAGGCAGTCAAAATGAGCCTTAGAATTCTTCCCTACCTTATTCCTGTGCTGAGATACAGGCTGCTCCAACCTGCTGTAAAATGCTTGATTTCGAGAGTGAGCGAAACTAATGAAAACATTGTTGGGGTAAAACCTAAAGGGAAAGACCTAGCACCAAATCCAATTTGCCATCTGATCTAACTTCTGGAGGCAGTCAAAATGAGCCTTAGAATTCTTCCCTACCTTATTCCTGTGCTGAGATACAGGCTGCTCCAACCTGCTGTAAAATGCTTGATTTCGAGAGTGAGCGAAACTAATGAAAACATTGTTGGGGTAAAACCTAAAGGGAAAGACCTAGCACCAAATCCAATTTGCCATCTGATCTAACTTCTGGAGGCAGTCAAAATGAGCCTTAGAATTCTTCCCTACCTTATTCCTGTGCTGAGATACAGGCTGCTCCAACCTGCTGTAAAATGCTTGATTTCGAGAGTGAGCGAAACTAATGAAAACATTGTTGGGGTAAAACCTAAAGGGAAAGACCTAGCACCAAATCCAATTTGCCATCTGATCTAACTTCTGGAGGCAGTCAAAATGAGCCTTAGAATTCTTCCCTACCTTATTCCTGTGCTGAGATACAGGCTGCTCCAACCTGCTGTAAAATGCTTGATTTCGAGAGTGAGCGAAACTAATGAAAACATTGTTGGGGTAAAACCTAAAGGGAAAGACCTAGCACCAAATCCAATTTGCCATCTGATCTAACTTCTGGAGGCAGTCAAAATGATCCTTAGAATTCTTCCCTACCTTATTCCTGTGCTGAGATACAGGCTGCTCCAACCTGCTGTAAAATGCTTGATTTCGAGAGTGAGCGAAACTAATGAAAACATTGTTGGGGTAAAACCTAAAGGGAAAGACCTAGCACCAAATCCAATTTGCCATCTGATCTAACTTCTGGAGGCAGTCAAAATGATCCTTAGAATTCTTCCCTACCTTATTCCTGTGCTGAGATACAGGCTGCTCCAACCTGCTGTAAAATGCTTGATTTCGAGAGTGAGCGAAACTAATGAAAACATTGTTGGGGTAAAACCTAAAGGGAAAGACCTAGCACCAAATCCAATTTGCCATCTGATCTAACTTCTGGAGGCAGTCAAAATGATCCTTAGAATTCTTCCCTACCTTATTCCTGTGCTGAGATACAGGCTGCTCCAACCTGCTGTAAAATGCTTGATTTCGAGAGTGAGCGAAACTAATGAAAACATTGTTAGGGTAAAACCTAAAGGGAAAGACCTAGCACCAAATCCAATTTGCCATCTGATCTAACTTCTGGAGGCAGTCAAAATGAGCCTTAGAATTCTTCCCTACCTTATTCCTGTGCTGAGATACAGGCTGCTCCAACCTGCTGTAAAATGCTTGATTTCGAGAGTGAGCGAAACTAATGAAAACATTGTTGGGGTAAAACCTAAAGGGAAAGACCTAGCACCAAATCCAATTTGCCATCTGATCTAACTTCTGGAGGCAGTCAAAATGATCCTTAGAATTCTTCCCTACCTTATTCCTGTGCTGAGATACAGGCTGCTCCAACCTGCTGTAAAATGCTTGATTTCGAGAGTGAGCGAAACTAATGAAAACATTGTTGGGGTAAAACCTAAAGGGAAAGACCTAGCACCAAATCCAATTTGCCATCTGATCTAACTTCTGGAGGCAGTCAAAATGAGCCTTAGAATTCTTCCCTACCTTATTCCTGTGCTGAGATACAGGCTGCTCCAACCTGCTGTAAAATGCTTGATTTCGAGAGTGAGCGAAACTAATGAAAACATTGTTGGGGTAAAACCTAAAGGGAAAGACCTAGCACCAAATCCAATTTGCCATCTGATCTAACTTCTGGAGGCAGTCAAAATGATCCTTAGAATTCTTCCCTACCTTATTCCTGTGCTGAGATACAGGCTGCTCCAACCTGCTGTAAAATGCTTGATTTCGAGAGTGAGCGAAACTAATGAAAACATTGTTGGGGTAAAACCTAAAGGGAAAGACCTAGCACCAAATCCAATTTGCCATCTGATCTAACTTCTGGAGGCAGTCAAAATGAGCCTTAGAATTCTTCCCTACCTTATTCCTGTGCTGAGATACAGGCTGCTCCAACCTGCTGTAAAATGCTTGATTTCGAGAGTGAGCGAAACTAATGAAAACATTGTTGGGGTAAAACCTAAAGGGAAAGACCTAGCACCAAATCCAATTTGCCATCTGATCTAACTTCTGGAGGCAGTCAAAATGAGCATTTGAATTCTTCCCTACCTTATTCCTGTGCTGAGATACAGGCTGCTCCAACCTGCTGTAAAATGCTTGATTTCGAGAGTGAGCGAAACTAATGAAAACATTGTTGGGGTAAAACCTAAAGGGAAAGACCTAGCACCAAATCCAATTTGCCATCTGATCTAACTTCTGGAGGCAGTCAAAATGATCCTTAGAATTCTTCCCTACCTTATTCCTGTGCTGAGATACAGGCTGCTCCAACCTGCTGTAAAATGCTTGATTTCGAGAGTGAGCGAAACTAATGAAAACATTGTTGGGGTAAAACCTAAAGGGAAAGACCTAGCACCAAATCCAATTTGCCATCTGATCTAACTTCTGGAGGCAGTCAAAATGATCCTTAGAATTCTTCCCTACCTTATTCCTGTGCTGAGATACAGGCTG